>NC_082385.1:15247557-15257557 GCF_031168955.1 Gadus macrocephalus
CTCTCTCGTTCTCTCTCTCCCCTCTTTCCGTCTCTCTCTCTCTTACTCACTCTGTCTCTCTCTCACTCTTTGGCTCTATCTCACTCTCTCACTATCTGTCCTCTTCTTGTTCTTCCCTCTCTCTTTGACTCGCATTCTTCATCCTATACGATCCCTCTCTGTTTCACACTGTGTCCTACACTCTCTCTTTCTCACAGTCTCTCCCCCTTGTCTCTGACTCTCTTTGTCCTCTATGTGTTTCCTGCATCCCTCTCACAATGGCTCCTCTGCATTCAACCTCCCCTTTCACTTACTTTGCGCATCTCCTTTTTTTTGGTTTGCAATCACTTCTTTAATTAGGATTTAATTTTGCTTTAGGTATCTTTGCTTGAGCATTAATTTTTCTTTAATTGGTCATCAAACAAGAACATTTCCCAGGCGTCTAATGTTTCCAACACATGGTTTCATACAGTGGCTTACCTCTTCTCCCTGAGGTGCAACATAGAGCTCCAAGTTACAGGTGAACCCTGACCCAGCAGTGCTCGGCCTGACCAGGTGATTTCTGGGAGGTTAAAATAGTGGAAGGGATAACAAAGACGCCATTTTGAGCCCGTCCGAGTCAAAACTGAGACCAAACATTAAAATGTCTAAGGGCACCTGTCGCAGTGGGTTAACCAAGAGAAGAGGGAATGTTTATGTGTTTCCTGTGTGATTTATGGATTTTACTTTAACTCATATTGTGGATGCTCTCTTGGTACACAGTCTTATGCAAGGCTAGGTTACAGGTACCAAGGTTAAACAGTACAATGGGTTGGACAGGAAAATTGTTGTGTTTGTGCAAATGTCTCGAAATGAACATTTTAACTTGTTATTCTGTGAATTGCAGATTAAAGGGCAGATTATTGTCCATTTATGGTCCAGTTTTGACCTACTGATACAATACAAGGGAAGTGTTTGTTTGGTGTTTTCTTAACCAATACTGACCTCTGTTCGCTGTGGTGTCTTCAGCTGAGTTCAACGGCGGGGCTGCAGGAGTCCGTATCTAGCTTGATGTGCGGGCAGGAGTCAGGTAAGAATAGTCTGGTGTTGGCTTGGAGTGAACTTCTCCTGCTATCACAAGAGCTTCCTTCTGTCTCATATTCCTTCACTCGGCAGGTCCAGTGTAGCCACTAGACTAAACAAATTCATAATACCGCTTGTAAATGCACACACACTGTCTGTAACCATTGACTGTTGGATTTGTTTAAAAGTGAATACATCGAGACTTGGGGTTTTGTCTGGGGTTGGATTAAGAAAATAAACATGAGCGTTTCTCACTTGTCAGATGTTGTGAGACAACTTGTTGTCCTCAAATCGTGATCTACAAATCAACATTTAGGACTTGCGAGCAGTGTTACCTTGGATGCCACTATTCCTGCAGATAATCTTTGGGGATTTGTGTTTATTTGTGTTTCCTGTCTCAATATACTCAAGTGAATATCTTACTACTATAATAGCAGGCCTGTCGCACCAGTTACTCAAGTTACTCATTTGCGCATGCCAAGCAGCCTGCAGCTCACACACACACACACACAGCATGAGCGAACACATACATACACCACAAGCACGCACGTACATTCTGCATAAACACACGGCACACACACGCGCATGCGCACGAACATACATGGAAACGCACACACACACACACACACACACACACACACACACACACACACACACACACACACACACACACACACACACACACACACACACCACACACACACACACAGACACACACACACACACACACACACACACACACACACACACACACACACACAAACACACACACACACACACACACAGGCGCACACACCGCACGTCAAGACAAAGGCAGCGACACACTCTCCGAGCTAAGACGTTATGTTTTTAAACATAACGGCTCCGCCATCGACACACACGTAGGTAAGAACAGACACGCACGGGCACACACAGTAGCGTCACTCGCCCGGGTAAGACGTTGGGCCCTATCTTGCATCCAGCGCAATTGACTTTCTACGCCGACGCATGTCTCGTTGCTAGTTTGCAACTGGCGCGGAGCGTTCTTTTCCCTCTACAGGCACGCGTCGCTCAATTAGGGAATGATCTTGTGCCCCAAGGGGCGGTTCAGCGAAGGGAGGAGGCGTGTTCTGCGGCAAACGTTCCCTGGTGCTATTTTGCAGTTTCAGAAAACAATTCCGCCACAAACCAGGAAATACCTGGTTTAAAGTCATTGTTCAGATGCTATTATAAGGGCGCATGCATAATGTTGCTTGTGCATCTCGCGCATACACTTTGCTTCTCTCATCTACCTAGCCACATATTCTTGCTAAATTATTTGGGAAAGAACAGCTGATACAGCGGTAATAAGTTGTTCTTTTAAATCTGCAAACACCGTACAGCAAACACATAATTTCTTAACGCAGACATCGTGTACAAGCCCATAACTCTTAGGATTAATGAGTTGATGAATGAATTTGATCGTGAGAAAACATTGTTTTACCGCAAGTGAGTGTTGAAAAGAATGAATGAATGCGGGTGCGCTTGTGTGCATCCATTTGGTTAAACATACGCAAACTAAACAAATTACGCATAATACAGTCCATGGCAATGTATATTAACAGTGGGACACATGCATGTTAGGAAAACAAGTCGATAATGGTAATGCATACTATACTGGTAAGAAACAATGTTTGTTAATGTATTGCGTATATCATTAAATAGAACCACAGTTACCGCATATCATATGTGTGTTAAGTTTTCGTTGCCGACATTTATTTGAGGACTCAGTATTTCTGAAGTTGTGGAAGAAAACACTATTCCATGTGTGAATTAGGCCACATTATTTGGCCATAAACTGAGCCATTTGAAGTTTAAAATTCATGTGGTCATGCATCTCTATCTCATCGGAGACTGCAAACGCGCTGTCAAAATATCTACTCGTCAGATTCAAATGCGCTCAGGGCTCTTAAAGGCGTTGGGAGATGGCACTCTCATTGGTTTATTGCACGTTACGCCCAAATCATACCTACTGGTAATAAGGCTACTTCAGGGCAACCCTTTTTAGATTTGTGTCGGGCACAAGAGCCATTTATCCGCCGGTAAAATAGCAACTTCGCCATAGAACCGCCTACAAAGCTGCTTGCGTTTTGCGCTTGTCACTTGCGTTTCAGACTGTTAAAATACGGCCCGTTTAAACATAACGGCTCCGCCATCAACACATGCGCAGGTTAGAACCATAGATAGTATATAAAATGGATGTAGCATCCGGGCAGACCTCAATTATTCCAACTGCATCCAATTCTCTTGGTTTATGCGCGTCGCCATCTTAGTTTGACTCGTCATAGTTTGACTCCGCCTCATTTCCTTTACCCAAAAAAGGGCATTGATCTCCCGCCCCCCATGGGGGGCGGGTGATACGCCCATCTGGGTGACGTACACCGAATTAGCAACATTAGGTGAGGTGAGAGTCAGCGGCTGTCACTCAAGAGGCCGCGGCCCTAATTATTCATACATTTTAACCTCCAATAAAATAAAAACTAGCCTCCAAAAAAAAATTCACTCCACTCAGTGTTGTCATGGAGATATGAACTAAACATACTGACTAAAATGGTTTTTTGGACCAGGCTGTAAATAGGTTTAATAAGACTGTGAAAACAGCCTGTTCAACATGTGAGTCAACAAAGAATTGCTCCCTTTTGGTACCACCTCGTAGTGGCCACCCGTTGCTACTGCAATGTTTGTCACTTCCGCATTGGATGCTGGTATATTTTGCTGTGGTTGGGGCTTGGTTAGAACATACACACACGAGCATACACCGCCCTTAAACATAACGGCTCCGCTTTCGAAACACGCGCAGGTTAGAACACAGTACACACGCCCGCGCACACACCACAGCGACAATCGCCCAGGTAAGACGTTTTTAAACATAACTGCTCTGCCATTGACACCCGCGCCCAGGTAAGAACACATGCGACCACACCGCAGCGACACACTCGCCAAGCTAAGACGTTATGTTTTTAAACATAACGTTTCCGCACAACGTCAAACTCTCCCAAGTAACACGTTCTGTCTATAGACAGTAGAACGTGCGATAAAAGAAGGGAAGAGACAATTTCTCACCTCGACAAGCAATGGCGGGTCGTTCATCTTGTCATATAAAAAATGTTAAATTCAAACATCGCACCGACCGGCATATCAACACATAAGTCACGTGATCTTAAAGAGACGGTGTCCCAATAACGCAGAATGAAAACATCTAAATAACACAGTATGGCGGATTATGTCTATAGAGTCCACCAAAAGCCTACACTTTCTTGCTCAAATGTGATATTACTCTTCTCCTTGAGCCTCCCCAAATGTCTTGCGATATTGATATCCCCCTCCCCCCCCCCCCCCCGCCCCCTGCAGACTGTTCAGTTGTTTTATTTTTCTTATGTTTTGTGTGTATGCTATGTGTGACTGTAGGCTACTGCTGCCTGTCTTGGCCAGGACACTGGAAGAGATGTTGAATCTCAATAATGATTATTATTTTCAACTAACCAATAGTAGTTTGAGCACTTTTCAGCCCTGGATAAGAGTAAAAGCTATTGAATAATTGATTTGCATCATGATTATGCGCCACTAGTGGTGCATAACTTTGTAGCACTTTCTGATGTACTTAGCACCTCTGTGATTTTTGTCTGTGTGTCTGTGTGTCTGTCTTGTCTTCTGTATTTTGTTGTGTCCTCTTTTTTTTTTACTGTTTATGCTAAGTGTAACGCCCTTTTCTTGACCTGCAAACCAAATTTACCCAAGGGTATGAATAAAGCAACCTTGACCTTGACCTTGCATAGTATACTACACTTTCCATTTAACACTTACGCCTCGTTTCCACATACGTATGTTTTTCGTATCCGTGCTTCCGGAAATTTACGGAAGGAGTCGCTAGTGTTTTACGTACGGACATGAATTTATTTACGGACAAAAGATGGCTCTTAGCAGGAAACCGATGGATTGCTTCCTCCGGGTAGGAAATGAGTCCTTAGCCCAAGTGAAGGAGTTCAAGTACCTCTGGGTCTTGTTCCCGAGTGAGGGTACTATGGAGCGTGAGATTGGCCGGAGAATCGGAGCAGTGGGGGCGGTATTGCGTTCGCTTTACCGCACCGTTGTAACGAAAAGAGAGCTGAGCCGCAAGGCAAAGCTCTCGATCTACCGGTCGATCTTCGTTCCTATCCTCACCTATGGCCATGAGGGCTGGGTGATGACCGAAAGGACGAGATCGCGGGTACAAGCGGCCGAGATGAGTTTTCTCAGAAGGGTGGCTGGCGTCTCCCTTAGGGATAGGGTGAGAAGCTCAGCCATCCGTGAGGAACTCGGATTAGAGCCGCTGCTCCTTTACTTAGAAAGGAGTCAGCTGAGGTGGTTCGGGCATCTGGTAAGGATGCCCACTGGGCGCCTTCCTTGGGAGGTGTTTCAGGCACGTCCAGTGGGGAGGAGACCTCGGGGAAGACCCAGGACTCGGTGGAGAGATTATATCCCAACACTGGCCTGGGAACGCCTCGGGATCCCCCCGTCAGAGTTGGTCAATGTGGCCCGGGAAAGGGAAGTCTGGGGCCCCCTGCTTGAGCTGCTCCCCGTACGTATGTGGAAACGAGGCGTTAGCGCTGTTACCATAAATTGACTAATTTTATAATGTAATCTAATGCTCACACACTAGCTGCTTTCAGACGCACGTGTAAATCCTGATATTCTCCTGATGGGCCGTATGTGTGAAAAACGTATCCTTGTACCCTGAAAATCTCCTGAATAATACTAACCCTGAGGTAGTATTTTCTCAGCAGGAAAATGTAATTTACCTGCGGTGAAAGTGTGTTTGTGTTGAACGAATGTTATACGTTGTAAAATTATAGGCAAAATGTTATTATATTATGCGCTCGGAAATTTGTTACATTATCAACTGGGGTTTCCACATTATTGCTATGGGTTTAATTACAACTAGAGTTGCGCGCGCAAAAACTCTAGTATTGTTTAAAAGTTTGGACTCCTCCAAACCTGCATCGAAAGAAAACACAACTGAATGTAAAAATAATGAAAGGGAGCCTACTCGAAATAGTAGTACAAGGAGTTTGAATACCATATAATAAGGAGAGAGTACTTCAAAGTCGTCAAGAAAGAAATCATTTATTTAGCTTTCCACGGTGAAAATGTGAAATTATAAAAGTAGTACATAATGGCACTTGTACTTCATTTCTGTAGATGTTCTGCAGTAGGCTACTCATATATTGTGGTGTCGAGTCACACAACACTATTCTTAACACAACAAAACTTTATTTGGGAAACACCTTTGGTTGGGGTCATATTGTTAATATGTCTGCAATATATAAATTAATGATTTATACCAATTAGTTTGCCTTAATACCTTTGTTTGTACTTAATAGTAATTGTCACAACCTTGCTCCAACTTCATGCATTTCTTCCTTGTATGTCGTGTTTAAAGTTCCACCTGTGTTGATCACTGATTCTGTGTCCTCAGTTTCTGTTCCTGGTTTTCCGAGTGTTGGAATTTTCATTTAACCTATCCGGTCTCTTCTATCCCTTTTGTTGTGGAATGGGGAAAAATACTGATTCTTATAGAATGAATGAATTGTGCAGCAAAGCTATTGCAATTTTTTCTTTTTCCAGAAATGAACACGTGAATGGGTACAATGTCTATAGAAACATTAGAAAGACCGAGAAACATTTGTTGTGAATACCCTGGGGTAACGTTTTCAGTATGATTGAATTAAACCTTGTGCCAACGCTCAGTAGTGCTCTGTGAGAAGAGACGATCGATTCACTTGGGAAATGTAGTCCTCCTTATTTAGACTTACACCGCCCTGCTAAACTGGTTACCACTACTGCTTTGAATAGTTTACAAGAAAACATGCATAACTCAATGGTACTTTTGTTGTTCACTGTATCTCGGAATATAATTATTGAAACTATATTGTTTTTTATATTGACACTTTTGAGTTAACCTTATTGTAAGACTAAGATCAACATTTCTCTTTATAAAATTCTTTCTTTGTTAAACTTTTATTGCCTCAACTTTTTAAAATTGTATAAATGAAGGAATAACTATATTTTTGGGGTAATAAATCAGCCAAATCTGTTATCACCATGATAATGCCTACACACACAACCTGATAGAGAGTGCTGGTATGCCATTTATCTTTTAATAATAAAGTGCATTTTTGAAGAGATCATAACTATGCATGCACAAAGACTGTTACAATTTCAGGTTAACTGAATGATTGACTTGATCTCTTATATATTATTCTTTCCAATAATCTCATTTGTATGCGTTATGGTGTAAGCGATATTCAATCATGACCTTGACAATTATTAATGGAAGCATTATGCAGTATACGACATTAGGCCATCTGCCTGTGGGGTATAGAAATTGGATGGACTCTGTAATATGACGGGTAGGAGACACAGTAGTTGTATTATCATTAATTCAAAGGACACTACTGAATATTGCTTCAATTGTTTGTTGACAATATCTTCTTGAGTTTAATTTGCATTCCAAAGATTTGTGTCGCACTCAAACACACAGGTTTATACCAACCACCTTTTATTATCAAAGTTAGTAATTTTCCGTGTAGTATCTGTGATATCCAGGCTAGGACATTTTTTAAAGCACTCACTGCATCCTTCCCGCTGGGAATCAATGTAGAATTTAGTGAAATATACTAGCCTAAAAAACAATATAATTACCCAGCTGAGAGAGCCCTTTCCTCTTAAAAGCCGAGGCCTAACTTGGGTAATTTAGCAATACAGATCCAGATACAACTTTGTATTATATGCAAAGTCACTTCCCTGCACCCACCATCAATTACGTTGCTTTTACAAATTGTTTCTCGGATTGCATGATTACATTTTAATTGAGCATTAGAGAATGTTAAAACGTGAACATAAACATCTTCTGACATCGTGATTGAAAGGCCAGACATCCCATTAGCCAGAGCTTGGCGGTGTTGGGACTCTGGGATCTGTCGGTTATTGGAATGGACAGGTTGTACCGGTGAGTTCCCACTCACAGAACAACAAGCTTTCATTTGTATCCAGAACCCAAGGCTTGAGTTTACTTGTGGTTTTCTTCTTCCTTTTGTTCATTGTTGATATGATAACCATCATCGCTGTTGTCCCGTCCTATCACAGAGATCCTTGGGTTCAGTAAAGTTGACCCCCCATGCCAACTGAAAACATCATTAGCACATTAGAAGAACTACATCGCCCAAAATAAGCTTAATCTAATTAATTGTGTAACTGCACCATTTGCTACAATAAAACAGTGCAAATTATAAAGCAGAAAAAACAATGTTACTGAATATTATAGCTCGTTTTTATCTTACCGCCTTCGGGATCTGAACGCTTAACCTTTGGGTTTAGAAGCCAAATGGGATTTCCTAGTTTTTGTTAAATTGCATCAGTTGCTAAAACAAAAGAGTCCCAGGAATCACATCAAGGGATATTAAGCTCTTCCTTAAGATGAATTTGGTGCCAAATTGCCAACCGGTTCCAAGGTATTCCAAGCCTAATTCTGGCACACAGCTCTCCAAACCCTGGCATACATCAGGCATGGGGGTGGGGGGGGGTTTCCCTGCTTCACGGTAGTAATCTCCCAGGTTCCTGTGGCTTTATGCTATTTCTGGCTGTCCTTGACGAACGAGCCTTATGCCAGCTACCCTACCATTCCTTACTACCAGTTTCTCCTGCCCCCTCTGCGTGAAAGGTGTGAGGAAACGTTGGGGTTGATGGTAAACAATAATATCCTTCTTGTTACATCGTCACAGACCTTTAACATCCTTAAGTGTTTTCTGCTTGGCTTCTACTTTTTTAATCTATGTTATTACCCGTCGATAGACATAGACATACACACTATAGAGGCACGCACAAACAGACGCAAAGACACACACATGCCCCACGCCCCAGTATCCTTTAATCAACTTAATTAATTAAGTTTCTTATTATTCATTTCCTGTAATCAATTTGCTGGACTTCTACAATTGACTCCTTCTGTCTTGGCTTTTATGTTGGATCAAAGCAACCGACATCCCCTGCTTTGCAATCTCTCTCTCTCTCTCTCTCTCTCTCTCTCTCTCTCTCTCTCTCTCTCTCTCTCTCTCTCTCTCTCTCTCTCCCTCTCTCTCGCTCCCTCTCTCTCTCTCCCTCTCTCTCTCTCTCTCTCTCTCTCTCTCTCTCTCTCTCTCTCTCTCTCTCTCTCTCTCTCTCTCCCTCTCTCTCTCTCTCGCTCTCTCTCTCTCGCTCTAACCCCCAACATCCTGGTTCAATTAGAGAGAGTTGGCCCCCTGCTGTTGTGCAGGCTGCGTTCTGCCACTGCGGCGGACCCCTATGCAGTGAAGAGACGGAGCAGAACAGCCAGCAGAGGGAGGAGGTGGGGTTGGAGGATGGATGGAGGTGGCCTTTAATTAGCGGGCGGGGTCGCCTCCACCGAGGGCCGCCAGCCGAGGAGATGAGAGATGAGGGGACGGAGGAGGAACATGGCCGTGACACGTGACCTAGAGGGACGGGGCTGTGATGTGAAAGGTGTCGTGTGATACAGTATGCAAATGAGGTGCACATCTGTGATTTCCAGGACTTTTAAGTACCCATTTTGTCTGTTATGAAGAACCTGACATGGGGAGGCCTAAACGCAGTGAATTCATCAGAGACGATGGAGATATTTTGAGCAGCGCAGCAGCACAGAATCAGGCCATCCGCAGACACAGAGCGTTTAAAGCAGATTTATACGTGTTTTGGTTTCACCCCGGGGATTCAGTTCCTCTCCACAGCGAGGCGAGGCTGTGTCAGCCAACGGGCCTGCGAGCTCTCTGAACAGAGACACTAAAGACGAACAAACACGCCTCAACAGAGCGTCTAAGGGTCCCGTTGTACAGAGGAGCTCCGCACACACGTTCACCCAGTACCCTGGAGAGAAGGGAAGCGCCTAATGAGTAGACTTGATTAATACATT
>NC_082385.1:15260057-15278926 GCF_031168955.1 Gadus macrocephalus
CCCCTCCCCCCTGTATCTTACCCCTACGTCTCCCCCGGATCCCTCCCTCTCCGACGTGGGGGAGAGGAAATGTGAAAATGAAATGGACGCAACAAATCAAATTGGATGCGCTGACCTCACCTCGTCGTCAACCCCCTCCCCCCTCTCTCCCCCCTCTCTCCCCCCTCTCTCCCCCCTTGGATATTATTCCCCCGTCTCATAACGCCGCCATCGTACGCCTCTCTCTCTCTCTCTCTCTCTCTCTCTCTCTCTCCTCTCTCTCTCTCTCTCTCTCTCTCTCTCTCTCTCTCTCTCTCTCTCTCTCTCTCTCTCTCTCTCTCTCGCCCAGGTGGCGCTTCCTTCCAAGAGGATTGGGTTTGGAGGGGCCTCGTTACGCGATGCAGTCTCCATCCATCCATAAATATATAGTCTTCCCTCACTGGATGTGAGGGAAGACTATATATTTATGGATGGATGGAGAGAGAGAAAGGAAGACATTATTCATGACTCGGGGACAGAATGCATGAAGTCATTAACGTCGAGGGGGATGTTTGGGGAACTTGTGGGTGGAGGTGGAGGTGGTGGTGGTGGTGGTGGTAGGTGGGGATAGGTGTGAAAACAACAGCAGGAGATGGATTACATTGCGGTGTGTGGTTGAAGGTGGAGCATAATTTATAACTCTTTCTAACAATTGTTTTTGTTGATAATTATGTGTGCATGCAAATGCATTTGTGTGGGTTTGACTATGTGCATGTTTCAGTGAGTGCATTCTTATTCGTCTGTGTGTGTGTGTGTGTGTGTGTGTGTGTGTGTGTGTGTGTGTGTGTGTGTGTGTGTGTGTGTGTGTGTGTGTGTGTGTGTGTGTGTGTGTGTGTGTGTGTGTGTGTGTGTGTGTGTGTGTTTGTTTGCTTGGGTGCTAATGTAAATGTTGAACACAAAGCTCTTAAGGAATACATAAAGTTAAACATAAAGCTGATTGTGTTTCCTGACTGCCCACTTCTTTCCCATAGGTTCCTTCACAGGGTGAACCAGATGTCCTACTCAGCTTGATAGGATTAAGCCATATACCGACTTGCCACTCAAACGTACAGCTGTCACTTGTCAAGAGTGTATGCCGATCAGAGAAATCGGATAAATGGCCGGAGCATGACTGACTCCGCTACGCTATGTGGCGTTGTCAACTTTCAACAAGTGGTTACACAAAAAACGTTCAGGCGGCATACATTTTAAAATATTTAGCTCATGCAATTTTTTCAAGCATGAACTGGGTCTCCTCGTCCGTCCAGAGGTGGGTTGTTGATCTCGTCGAAGACGTGTCGTTTGACTTCCCGGCAACAACACGACTATTTATTACGTCGTCTGCCCCGCCGGAAATTCTTGAGCATGCGAAGAACACGCAATCCGATCCCGATACGATGGCTGAGTATACATGCCGTTAGTTTGCCGACTATGAACGACTTATCTAGGTGTTCTTATCAGATAATGAGATGTCCGTTATAGTCCGATTTTGGTCCGATGTAGGTCGGAAGATGTTTGCATGCATTTGAAAAGTCCTAACAGTTTCTGATACCATCAGAAATTTGAACATCTAGTGCCATGTAAACTTGCTGAGTGTACAGGTGGATGGCCCTATCTCAGAGAGAGACTGGCACCCTATAGCCCGTTTTTTTATTTATCTAGCCGGCATGGCCCACTCTCCTTTCCTAGAGACGCTTTTTTTCCGCCTTCTTCTTATCCGTTTGATGCTAAACACAATGCCCACTCCACATCCTGGGTTTGAAGGAGTAATAGTTTCAGGCTACGAGAGCAGGGATTCTGCTTTAGTCCATATTTCTTCTGCATAACATCACAAGGCATATATTATCCGAAACATGCGCCCTACATGAAAATTGAGTGGAGCTCAACGTGCTATAATGTATTTTAATATATGCTACTGGGTGGACGCTGTCATCCAAAAAATCTTTTCTCTTCCATTCTTAAGCGTCTTTCCATGATCGCATGCATTTCCCGTAGCGGGAATCAAACCAGCAAACCATGACCCTGTTTACACCTCGCCAGTGGAGCCGGACAGGATGTTGAATAGAAAAGCTGCAGGCTATCTCCTTATCCTTGTAGTGATGAGCTGTGTTTTCAATGTTGGCACCTTGTCTGAACCCTGGTCATTATGGGATGTACCACGACTGATGTTTCAATGATTGATTGATCAGCATAGTTAAATTGATTATTCATAAAACCGTGTTAGAACATTTGTTGTGATGTATCGCACTAGTTTCTGTTTTGTAAAGGAGAGAAATGCTGCCTTTTTGAAGTGATGTGATTGAAGTTTGAAGGGCCTCATGATTACATCCGTCTTATCAGACTTGAATATCACGCTCCACTACTTAGTTTCTTTAATCTATGAATACGATTAACTCAGAGCGTTTCTTCTGAGAATTATACACTCTCCTGCAGAAGGTCAAGTTCCCACGAAGATTATGTAATCGGTTTCCCTGCTTTAATAAATTAAGATGTGACATTCAATTATTATCATTATGTAAAAGCTTAAGCAGAGACTTAAACTATTTTAGATTCAAGGTGCGAATGTCTGTCTTTGAAAACAGTTTACCATAAGCAAAAGTGTCACAGCCATCTTCCCCCCCCCCCCAACACCCGCCGGTGGACCAGGCCGTGGCTGGCGTTTATTTAAACTCAGCTCTTTGTTCTGTTCCCCAGCGTTCCCCAGCGGCGTCCGTCTCCATGCTGCAGGACGGCCCAGATATCTCGTATATTCCGGGGGGTTCGCTTGTTCAACACTGGACTCATCCTCTACAATATCGCTAAAGTGTTCACCCATTTGCATCCCGGCCACGTGGGCCAGAGAGGACAGCCGATTGCAACATAATAGTCTTTAACAGTAAAGAGAGGTTATTGCATAATGCTGGGTTCCCCAGACGGAGTTAAGGGTTGTTAGGGCCTAAGGAGCCCTGGGTAATGCCGGCAGTGGACGCTCTTCACTCTGTCTGGAGCTCTCATCCTCTTGCTCTCATCCTCTTGCTCTATCCCACTTGCTCTCTCCCTCTTGCTCTCTCCCTCTTGCTCTCTCCCTCGTTCTCTCTTCCTCTTGCTCTCTCCTTTCTTGCTCTCTCCCTCGTTCTCTCTTCCTCTTGCTCTCTCCCTCGCTCTCTCGCTCTTCTTCTCTCCCTCTTGCTCGCTCCCTCTCGCTCTCTCGCTCTCGCGCTCCAGCGCTCCCCCTCTCAAGAGACCCCCCTGCCAGGGCATGTTTTGATTGGTTGTTGAGTGGGATTGTTTTTGATGTAGGCCACGCCCGTTCCCCCTAAATATTTGATACCAACCGTCTCAGTGCATCATCCAAAACCTTGAAACCATGATGAACACACCCGTCGGAGAGTCTTTGTGGGATTATGTAGTCGTCTCATCGTGACCATTCTGCATCATCACTCATAAAGATGTCAATACCGAGATACAGCCGGCACCCGCAATTTGAAAAGCTTCGTACATGTACATGAGTCCCACTTCATAATTATCGTCTTACAGCTCTATCTGGAACGGGCCAATGATCAAGATCCACTGGATGCGTGGCAAGTTATTTTTTTCTTTATTTCGATTTTTATGTATATATATATATGTATATGTATGATTATTAAAAAAGAATTTTGACAATCACATATCAACAATCAGTTATTTAAAAAGATAACACCCCTGACATTAATCAACTGACACAAAACATACACGCAACACCCTTGATCTGACACGACCCGTCCAAAACCGCCAAAGGCCCAGCGAAGAGAAAAGACCACCCAGAGTTAGATTACTATAATACTGACTGAAGACAGCACCACAGAGCGCAGAGGAGGCGTCGTTGCGGGGCTGTTCTATACGATGTGCCTGTGTACGTTCACAGAGAGGTAAATACAGAATAATGATGTGCTGGAGGCAGATTTCAAAGGCTGCTGGGATCCCAGCTGAGATGCACCGATGCTAAGCCTGGTGAGCGGGTTCTGGAGGTGCGCCACGCTGGCACAGCGCCGCCCGCTGCCACACCAATTGACATGTTTTTCTCGGCTGAAAGTGAGCAATACCAAGAAGAGTAGATGGCAACTTCGCCAACAACATTAGACTTTCTTCCACCTAGTCCCTGCGGTCTGAAGCCAAACAAAAGACCATGTCTGCAGTGGTTTTGATGCAGTCACTTCCACAGGGAAGGTGGTTCGAACTATCAATTTGGATTAAACCATGTGGAAACACTTTACATTAAGGGTACATTAATTAACCATCAATTAACATTAGTGAATTCAGTAATTGTCATTGATTAACAGATCATTTATATTCAACTAATGTTCTATTTGTTATGTACTGGTGGTGTTCATGCCAGCTGAGGTAATGGTGTTCATGTTGAGGCATTCATTTATTGATTATTTAATAAAGTTGGGCTCCCCCTCTAACCCTAGCCTTAACCCCTATGCTAATGCTATACAATAATTATTATTGCGGCATACATTAATGCAACCTTATTCTCAAGTTTTACCCACCAATATTCTAAAGATGCAGCATCAGTTCTACGGTGGATTTCTCTAGAGAGGCCTGTGTAGATTCCAGCCATCACCCATCGATATCACGAAAATACTTTTGATGGACTTGAATGTTCACATGTTAAAGGTCTTCTCCTCTTATTCTCCAGTGTGATGAGATATTCTCTCTCCTACTTTCCATTCTTGGAAGGGAAAAGTGCAAAGGTTGTCCTTTTTCCACTGTCTCGCTCTCTCCTGCCTCCGTTTCCTCTCTCTCTTTGCCCTCTCTTCTCTCTCTCTTTATAATATATTCAGACTGATAGAGTTCATTCTTATTCTACATCAGTGCTCCGTCTTCCACTGCATTACCAGGACAAATTACATTATCCTCTGTCCAATCTGTGCCGACGGGTGAAACCAATATTCCTAATATATTCTTCAATCTACATGGCACTTTGTTAAAGAAAAGAACATCTAAAATCAAATTGGAGTCATCTCAAAGCGCTATTCTTCACAAACTCATGTCTTTTTTCCTCAATGGAGTCTCTGTCTCAGCATCAGACATCGGTCATAGTCAAGGCCTCCGTGTCTTTAAGGATTAATCCACAGAGTGTAACCTTTCTGTCACCTAATTTGTTCGACTTTGTTATGCCCTGGGTTTCATCATTTCCTTCCCCATATCTTCCCATGTTCTAATCTTTTGGATGTCCAGGGTCATTACCCTATATACATATACATATATATATATATATATACAGTATATCACTCACTCACTATGTCTCCGACACATCAAGGAAGTATATCAGGACGCTTTAGTTAAGATATTTCCGAGGAAGTGTTTCATGGAGATAGCACCTCTTAATGCTGTGACATTTACCCACACATGCACACACGCACACAATAACAACAATATCAGTGATGCATCACTAAAGGAGGAGAAGCCAATGATCGAACCAGCAACCCTTTAGTTACCAAGCACCAACTGTATCTTCTAAACTCAGAGCTACTTAATCCTTAATCGTGGACTCAAAGAGCTCCATTTCCTTTATTTATAAGCTGTGATGGGGCCATGATGGGGTCTGTACAGGATGACTTGAACTATATTTGCACCGGCCGGTACATTATAATGGCTATTTCGGTTCCCCCTTTCTCCTGACCGTAGAATCTATAGCGTTCAGCTTTAGACGATATAAAGCGTTGAATTATTTCTAGGAGAGTTGAGGGTCTAGTATTTTGCCACTTTTTCATGGGGTTGAACAATATCCGGAAATGGTTTCCTGCATCTCAAGCAGGTCTCAGCTCATCCAGCCAAACCACGAGGTGGAATCAGGGGAACGCAAAAAAACAAGCACTCTAAACCAATCCAAAATCCAATGAAACAGCAGGGTTATGATTAAAACAATGTTATGAACATAAAACGTCTATTGATCCTGACCTAATGTCGGAATATTGTATTGACTTGTATCGTTTGGATAGAATGTTTTTTTTATTCAACCAAGCCTTTTAGAGAAACCTATTTAGCAGCCATCGCAAAATAACTGCCACTTGGACGCGACCCAAGTAATCCAAGAAGTAAAGATAATATTTTGTTTCAATCACTTACGGTCTGAAGGTTATTGACAAAAATATCAACTTGTATCAAGTTCCATCAGCAGGTTGATTTTTGTAGTGTGGGTAGTAGAACAAAACAGACCTAAACTCCTGTGTATATCCGTCCATTCTAGGCATAGGCTTACCTGTACGTTATGGTAACGTATTCAAAACTCTACAAAGTCAACTTCAGTCCCCTTTTGTTTTGCATATTCCTCCAGAAGACAGCTGAATCGGACCAAAGCAGAAGATAAATCCCTGATCCTTACTCTAATCAACACGGAGAACACAAACTCACACCAAGATCTTCACTAAGGATTATGAAGACACACAACCTATTTATGTGTGTGTGTGTGTGTGTGTGTGTGTGTGTGTGTGTGTGTGTGTGTGTGTGTGTGTGTGTGTGTGTGTGTGTGTGTGTGTGTGTGTGTGTGTGTGTGTGTGTGTGTGTGTGTGTTGTGTGTGTGTGTGTCAGAAATGATACACTGATGGGAATTTGTGATATGTATTTCATGAATTCCTGAACTGGTACTGACCATTCCTCCAGTAAACAGTAATTATTATTGGTTGGATCATTTAGCATCTGCTGCTGCCTCTTAATACCTTCAGGGTGCCTTCTGAGATATATTATATTGCATCCTTTGAACCACAGGATTTCAAAGGGAGTTTATATCTCATCAACTGAAACTACTCATAACATAACATTGTCACTGAAATCAAAAGCTTATATCTATCCACGTCATTTGGTGATAGATGATTATTGAACCATTCTGATTGACATGACTGACGTCAACGATAGACGACGGACATGACTTAACATTGGGTCTCTCCATATCTCCTAAGCAGCACATAATCCCCCTTCCATGCCTCCCTCCATAAAGGGGGGAGGCTATTTTTGGATCAAAACAAGTTGGGGAGGGGGTACGATGAGTTTGATATTCTCCCTCTTAGTTACTGAATAATTTACAGGCCGTGCCAGCGAATTCATTAGAGCGCCACGGCAGACAGACAGGAGAGCGGGGGTGGGGTCGGTGGGGAGATGTCAAAGGCATAGAGAGAAGAGATTGGACAGTTAGAGGGGAAGAAAGGAAACAAGTCAGCGTCAGAATGGGCGATCGTAGAAGAGGAACGGGGAGGAGGAGGAAGCGATGCCTGCTGATCCGAGCGCGGCGGGTCTGTCACGAGTCACCATTAAAAGATTGATGGCGGCTGGTAGGGAGGAGGTGCCTTCCCTCTGAAGCTATCTTGGGGAAAGTCTTCTTCTTTGAACTCGCCATGTGTCGGGCGCCGGCCATGGGATGCTGCTTTAGACTTGAATGACCGCCAGGATGACGGCAACGCGTTGCCTTTGAACTAACAGGGTCCCGCACAACTGTCAGGGAGTTGGGGGCATGGCAGGGGGAGGGTGGGGGGGGGGGGGTGAGGAAGATGAAATAAAACAGAATGTGGGAGGAATGTGGCGATCAGGCTGTCGACTAAAATAAAATCTTCAGACCGGGTTGCAGTAAGAGGTAGAATTATTATTTTTTAAAAAGAATGCATCTTTTTATGAAGGGTTCTTGAGGCAGTCTAGTCAGATAGATGGACAGATGCACAGATGGACAGATGTATAGATAGATGGATGGATGGATGGACAGATGGACAGATATATAGTTGGACAGATGGATGAAGCGATGGATATAAATGTATGGATACACAGACTGACAGACTGGATGGATAATAGGAGAACATCTGTAATGCTGCAGTGGGACAACGCAGCCCTGGTTTGAGAGGAAGAGAGGAAAGCTTTAGTAGAGGATCATCACGCCCGTTCCCCTGATCAACCCCAGCCCCCTCTCGGCCAAGCTGCCTCTCAATCTGTTGCAGGAGAAATGAAGAATGAAGAGTACAGAGCAGAGATAGGCCAGGCCAAATCAGAAGACAATTATAGCGGCAGAATGGGTCACTGTTAGCTACCGGTTGTTTTGGGACAAGCTCCCTGTGTTTGTCCCATAAACCCCTTCCTACTCTGGCCGTTCAAGCTACCCTGGCTAACATCATCATCCAAAAACCTGCACAATGAATGCATGAAGGAAAAACATGCGCAAAATATAGATTTAATCATACTCTCCCCTCCTGGGTGTTCTTTTCATTCTCGTTCTGCTGTTTCAGCTCAACAGTGTCAGGGCTGAGAAATATGTCTCGGTTGCAATATTGGAATTGGATTTTTCTTCTTCGTTCCCCTATCCCCGAACCCCACCCTTTTCCCTCCTCCTCGTGCTCCTAATACCATGCCATTCATTCTGCATTCCATCAATGCGTGCCACATATGTAGCTCAGTATAGACCGTGGAGAAACCACAATGCCTTGCTCTGGGTGTATCGTTGCATTTTTCATGAACTCCATATAGCAGATGTTGCCACACCACGCACATCAATATTTGATTTCTCCCTCTCTCTTTCATGATATGGTGTTTGCTAGTGGTAATGCAGTCCGTGTTGTCGTCCAAACATCGCCTGCCTTTGTGTCCGTCTGTGTGTTGCGGCGTTTGGAACGTAATGTCCTCTAGCGACGTAAGGGATATGGCTAATCATTCATGACATCGTCGGTAGCGACGGCGGGATTCTGAACAGGTGGCTAATTAGCAATGTGTTCGATTGATCATTTCAGCTTTGTTACGTTTCTGATTGACATGTTTTCATGCAATGCAAACGGGGCTGTTTAACGAGCAGATACAGTTTACACTGGCAAATAAGAAATTATCATTGTTTAGCGCAGAGATGAACATTGTTTTAGTCACACAAAGACAGCGTTGGCCTATAGTCTAGTTGCGGTTGAGGACGGCCAGATGGATAGAGGGACATATAGGCGGACAGATTATAGATAGATTATAGATAGGGAATGTGAAGCCCTTTCAGAATACCTGGGATTTAGAGCTAAACAAGTTGACCTGACTAGATACATGGATGCATGGGAAATAATGTTGTAGATTGCTCGAGAGAGAGAGAGAGAGAGAGAGAGAGAGAGAGAGAGAGACGATGCAATATAATCTGGATTATCAGAGGCTTTAGATCCTCCCTAGAAATCCGCAGAAAGTAAAACACCTATTTTGATGAAACCTATTTTATTTTTGCCCCAGCGGTAGTATAGAAAAATAAGAAATTAGTGAGTGACCTTGAAACTAGATCAACTAGGGCCCAAAACCATTTTTTTTATCAGGTAGAGCCCTGCATCATTAATTATCAAATAGGGTCCTGCCCAATTAGTGATCAGGTAGGTCCCTGCATCATTAAATATTAATTAGGTCACTGTATTATTAATGATAAATTAGGGCCCTGCATCATTAGTGGTAAATGATGGCCCTGCATTATCAATGAAAATGAGGGCCCTGCACCATCTTTGAATGGATATGGCCCTTTACCCGTAGTGATCAATTAGGGCCCTGAACCATAGGAGATCAACTAGGTCACTCGGTCACACATCATTAGAGATCATTAAGGGCCCGGCACCATTAGTGATCAATTTGGGCCCTGACCAATTAGTGATCAGGTAGGGCCCTTCACCCTTAATGACGGGCCCTACCTGATCACTCATTGTAATAATTATGTTATAATTATGTATTCTAATGTTACAATAATTATAGGCATTTAGGAATACTCAATCATGTTGTTGTCTTATGGAATTACTGATTTGGCTCCAATTAACAATTTCATTTTTAATTGTTGTTCAAAAAAGCTGCAGCATCGTGGCGGCTGTAACCCAGTGGGCCAGTCGTGGACTTGGGAACAACCCTTTTACATTCTGCCCTGAAAAACACAACACTTTTTGTTAGTGTTCCTCACAGTGTTTTTACACTGCCCAGCCAGCTCTCCCGGGAATGCTTCTGCTGCTCAGACTTAGTTTTATTTTAGGCTATCCCAAAGCAATTTCAGCAAACCGACGGTAAATGTCAAAACAGTCTGTGTACCACGAAATGCCCCATTACCCAGACTGCCCAGTGTGTGCCCAGTGTTTCATCACAATATCACTGTATCGCTTCATCGATATCCTGTCTGTTCCCTGTCTCATTGGATCTGTTTCTAAATAGATGTCTGCACCCTAAAATATTAATAACGAAATTGCTATTGGGGAAGGTAAGGTAAAAGTTTAATAATTATTGTTTACCTTTCTATGGCATCAGCTCTTACAGGCTGGAATTTATTGGCAGGAATTTCTTTAAAATGCGTTTTCTTAGAACCGTAACATGGTTAGGGCACCTTGACTAAGGTGCGTAAAATGGTCAAAATAAATCACAACGGCAAAATTCTTACATTCAGATTTTGCTATGCGGTTTACGGACCAGAGATGTAACAAATAAAACGATGCATTTTCAGAATCCGACAAGAAAAGACCTACAGCCCATTAAAACTTGACTCCTGTGTTCTATCTAAGCAGGAGCTATACACTGCCCACTGGGTTTGCTCCCACACTGAATGAGTTGATCATGACCAGTGGAACTCACTCCCTTATCATATTACTCAAATAAATCTATATAGCTTTAAAAAACAACTTAAAAATCATTATCTACAAAATATCAACTTTAATTAATGCAGCTGTCTCTTTGTGTTGTTTTGTGACGTCAATGATGTTTTATGTGAAAAGTAATTACGTATTGTCTGTATGTTCTTTTTGTTTTATGTTATGTATTCATGTAAAGTATGTCATGTCTGTTATCACTTTGTGTTCTTTTTGTTTTATGTTATGTATTCATGTAATGTATGTCATGTCTGTTATCATTTTGTGTACTTCTACATGGTATTTGTCACACTGAAATTTGATAGACCCCAGGAAGAATAGCTGCTGCTTTGCAAAAGCAAATGGGGATCTAAATAATAAAAAAAAAACAATAAAAAAAAAACAATGGAGATGTCTGCTCAGTGTGGAGATCTGCATGCTAGAGAGTCTCTCTCTGATATTTTTGTCTCTGATGTTCTTCTTGAGCCGATCCCAACTAGCGTTTTAGCTACAACACCCCCCGGTGACTCGTAAATAACTTAATTGCTGCCCTTGTCTCTTCTGTGTCTAGATAGTCTAGCATCTTCCACCACAACAGCTTTAGAAGCGGATATCCACAAACCTGCTGCAGAACGAGCATCCAAAACTAACCAGAAATACGTTTCTGACACCCAAACCCTCCGAGGGTCTAAACTGACTTGTGTCCCCTGGTCACATGGTACTGTGCAGATCATCCCTCTTCGCTGGTCCCCACCCACAAGGCACAGCACATTAAGATCCAATGACATCACAAGCCAGGCTTCAAACTCTGAAACCATCTCATTCGTGATTGTTTTTCTTCCGGAGTAGCGGGGGGGTGGCATCCATCTCCCCAGTAGACGGGAGATTTGCCCTCTCATGTGTTGCATCGATGACTTGTATACAATGAGATTATCAGTTCAAAGTGTGTGTTGAGGACTTTGTAGTGGGATATTTTGATGTAGGCTACAGTGGATTAGACTATGAAAAACCAAAGTTATTATTGCAACTTTAGACAAAGTCTTTCTAGTTAGAGTCTTTCTAGATAACCATATATGTTGAGATACTGCCATGGTTGTCAAATATTAGTTTTTTATGTTTGACAACCCCACATCAGCAAACCTCCCCTAATGATTCACCCACGACTTCTGTAAGACTTCTGTCATAAAAAAATCTTGTATTCTCTGTGTGAAGGTGAAGTGTGTTTATTTATTTTAAGTTTACTTAACTGTGAGGGCGGTTGGCAAACACAGACTTTTGTAATGCCAACATCGTACATATTGACAGGGTCGTGTATAGAGCTGTATCCATAGAACTGTGTCATGTTAAATATAGATACTTTTTCATAAACAATGTAGATCTATTGTATGGGTATAATGTTGTTGTTGTTGTTGTTGCTGCTGTGGGAGAGGTCATGGCAGATTCACAAAGCCTTACAAAGACATGAGAGACGCTGTGTCCTTGCTTGTAAGCTCTCTGGGTAAATAGCATGGTGGGGGAGACAGCAGAAAGCCTAACAAATGGGCCCAGTGGCTATCTGTGTTCTGAGCGCTAGCTGGGAGGGGGAGCTGAAGGTGAATGAACCAAGAGGAAACCAAGATGGCTGCCAGGTGAATAAGCCCCATGGTGTAATAAGCATAGCGGTAATGCCAGATCCACAAACATATTGGTGTTATCAGCTCATCTTCTTGATTAAGGAACATTTGAAAACAGTTTGGTTCAAGCATACTATAAGCCTACTATGGTCCTTCTCAGACATACTGCTAGGGGATAGTTGTATGCATTTTTATGGTTATATTTTAATTGTTTTGTTCAATACGATTGCCAATAATCAAAATGTAAAAACATCATGACTGTCCAATTACTTTTGTGATATTCCATCACCAAGTTGTTGTATTGAAAGGATTGTGAAATGTGGGCCAGTGTGTGTACTTCAAACACTGGCTCATGGTATCTTGTGTGGCTCTCCCTCTATCTATAAAAATCCACTTGTATTCCCTTTTCAATTTAAAACCCATGTTCTTTGAGAAAAGAACAGATGTTTCCCACAGATTGAGGCTGTCAACACATCACGCTGGACCCAAACGGTCAGCACCGGTTCTTTCCGCAAATCGAACAAGAACACAACGTACCATTGTGTATATTTCTCTGTTGATCCGCAATTCTCAGGGTGTGGCGTAGCTGAGTGAGGTCAGGGCGTTGGGTTCCCAACCAAAGGGTTATTGGTTTAAATCCCCAATGTCAAACTACTGGCATCCTTGAGGCAAGACACCTCACCCCTATTTCCTCAAGGACGTATCCCAAGAACATTTAGGTTGTCAGCACATAAAATGGCGGCTTAACGACTGAATACTAAACAGTGGCAAGAGCGCTACAATAAGAACCTCGCGGCGAGGGGCCATGTTTGGACCCTTCTCGTCGTCTCCTCCCCCTCCTCAACATGCAGGCTGAGGGCCCTGTGTATGGCAGAGGGTTGTGGGCTGAGAGGAGAGGAAGATGAAGAGGCAGATCCCGGATCAGCAGGGATCCTGAGCCGCCGGGTGCCTGGCTGAGTGACACCCAAAGTGGCACTAATTGGCACGAGTGCCGACAGCTCTCCTCTGCTTCTAATGGCGTGCCTCCTCTCCTCCTCGCCTCCTCGCTCCCTCGCAGCGCTCCTCCTCCTCCTCCTCCTCCTCCTCCTCCATCTCTCCCCTCTTCTCAGCCCCGAAAAAATATGATACATTAAGTTTTGAGGGGAAAAAACTGTTTTGTGTTCAAAATGTGACTGTGCCCTGTTTTTAATACACTCTTTTTTTGCGTGTTTTTCACCTTTCTGCTACACGCAAACCCCCCCCCCCCCCCCCCCCCCAAACACACGTCACACACACGTCACACACACAGACTCATGCACACGCATGCACGCATACACACACACTAACGTTGCGCATCGAAGCTGTGCCACTGGTGCAAAATAAGTTATGGAAATAATGGTATTCCAATAACTTTTACTATAGATTCTCTCTCTATTCTATGCAGCAAGACGTGCTAAAAATAGAGTTCTCATGAAATTTAATTCAACCCATTGTAAGCCATTGTAACATATTCTATATTTGCCTTTTTTTTGTTCAACTAAGCCTAATCCATTTTTAGTCATTCGTTTTAAAGCCCTAATCCATATTTAATGGTTCTCATTCTGGATTTCTGCACTGTGGACGAAAAGTCACACACGCACGCACGCACACACGCACGCACGCACACACACACACACACACACACACACACACACACACACACACACACACACACACACACACACACACACACACACACACACACACACACACACACACACACACACACACACACACACACACATAAATACACACACGATCTAACGAAGATTAACTTACTTCGAAGAAAATGGCATATACACATACACCAACAATTCAGAAAACACAAATTCAAGCACTCTCACGTACACACACACCAAAAGCACAACAAAAGGATGGAAGCATCCAGATGGAAAGAGAGGGGAATTGGCCTGATTACTCCTCTCTTATCTGTTTTGTCCTGTGTCTAATGCTCTGCTCTCCTTTACTCCCATCTTTGATACCTCCGCATTCCCCATCGCACCCACCCGAGAGTGATAGCTCTCGTCAACACTACTGCTCTCACCCACTACATTAGTTCACGGCTGAACACCCGCCCCGCGTCTGACGGATGCGTGCACACTCGCTGAAGCACAGAGCCTTTTTTTTTGGCTTGGAATTCTGTTGTCGTTCAGCTAATTCAAACACATTGTTTCTCCTTCCTCCTACTGCGACACAGGACGAGGACTGTGCTGTCTATAGTGTGATTCTACGTATGTCGTTGGGTCTAGTCTAGAGTTTGTTCCTACAGTTTGACACATTTTATAGGTCGCGATCTGTCATGACTCTAGTGTGATCTACGTTAAGACTCCCGATTCTCTGTGTAGTTGTGTCTAGTCTAGTCTAGTGTGATTATATGCTTGAAGAGTGTCTGGACTAGAGTGTGATTCTCCATCTGACAAATTATCGATATGGAGATCTGTGTTGTCTATAATTTGATTCCACAATTGGACACATTAGATATGTTGATCTGTATCTATTATATTGTAGGATTATACGTTGAGGTCTGTCTACTCTAGAGCGTGATTCTATATTCGGAAACATTCTATTAATCAATCCAATATATTGCAGGAAAGAACACTTGTTGAGAAAACGGATTATCATAGAAAAGATAGGATCAATAAATATGATGTGAGACAATGTAAGTTAAGGGAAGAAGCCAATGAGATTCTTCAGTTGGTCAAAAGCAAGCATATGATTGCTTTTACAATTTCATTGCCCATTCTGCTCGCTCTATCAGCTGTCATCACTTATCAAGACAAACATGAATATTGCAGTCAGTGATAACGAGGTCAAGCATTATTATGTGTGCTGTCAACGGTATATTGCATAAGGTTGTCGATTTAGTTAATTGAGACGTCAAAGGTAATTCTTCATGGTTACCATGGCATTGGGGTCTCATTATTTTTCCTGTATTGCATACATACTATTCATACTTCATACGTATTTGTGCATTTTTGAAAAGGCCGTTTTCCTATCAAGGCTTGATGATTGATGGGTAGGGAGGATGTGATAACGGCCTTTGGAGGTTTTAATGCGCGATCTATTATCACTACTGTGTGTTTCTGTCGTACCTAGATAAACCTTTCCTGGTCATCAACTTCACATATTTGTTTTGACCAATCAAATGATGGGAGGCGGGGCTCAGTAAGTGCGACATTGCCAGCCACTAATCGCGTATGCTTAAATTTGCATACGCGATCTGATTGGATGACGGATCCGTCGCTGCCGAAGAAGTTGAACATATTTCAACTTTTTGACGGAGCCGAAGGCTCCAACGGAACGGACGGATCCACAATGCATTGCGCGTCCGTCCCCATTCAAAGTCAATGGGGATCAGTCAACGGACGGAGGTAGTGGGCACGAGGCGTAACTCGGCCAGGATCAAATCAACACTGTGCTGGCTGGCCATTGTAGACATACACTTCAAATACACTTCAAATCAAATCGTATTAAACTTCATCCACTCGCATGAATGAGCTTTTCTCAGTGGGACGTCTCCGCAACCGAACAGAAAACAAGGCGTAACTCCGCCCCTTGCCGTTCCTGGCTTCCAGCCTGGGCTCTGGGCCCCAGAAGTTGTGCTGGAACGCAGCAGGACTGCTGGATCATATATGAGACGTCCAGAGGCCGTGGACAGGATTCAAAAGAGTCTGAGCCTCAGCATCTTTTAAACATGCTCACCAGGCCACCTGCTGGACTGGAGCTGCAGAGCCCAGCGGCAGGGTTGGTGTTGGGCAGGCTGGTGGAGAGGGTGGTATTGATTAGAGTGGAGTCGGGTGGTGTTGGTTAGGGTGGAGGTGGCTGGTGTTGGGTAGGGTAGTGGTGGGTGGTGTTGGTTAGGGTGGAGGTGGCTGGTGTTGGGTAGGGTAGTGGTGGGTGGTGTTGGTTAGGGTGGAGGTGGCTGGTGTTGGGTAGGGTAGTGGTGGGTGGTGTTGGTTAGGGTGGAGGTGGCTGGTGTTGGGTAGGGTAGTGGTGGGTGGTGTTGGTTAGGGTGGAGGTGGCTGGTGTTGGGTAGGGTAGTGGTGGGTGGTGTTGGTTAGGGTGGAGGTGGGTGGTGTTGGGTAGGGTAGTGGTGGGTGGTGTTGGTTAGGGTGGAGGTGGCTGGTGTTGGGTAGGGTAGTGGTGGGTGGTGTTGGTTAGGGTGGAGGTGGGTGGTGTTGGGTAGGGTAGTGGTGGGTGGTGTTGGTTAGGGTGGAGGTGGCTGGTGTTGGGTAGGGTAGTGGTGGGTGGTGTTGGTTAGGGTGGAAGTGGCTGGTGTTGGGTAGGGTAGTGGTGGGTGGTGTTGGTTAGGGTGGAGGTGGCTGGTGTTGGTTAGGGTGGTGTTGGTCAGGGTGGAGGTGGGTGGTGTTGGGTACGGTAGTGGTGGGTGGTGTTGGTCAGGTTGGAGGTGGGTGTTGTTGGTTAGGGTGGTGTTGGTCAGGGTGGAGGTGGGTGGTGTTGGGTTGGGCGGAGGTGGGTGGTGGTGGTTAGGATGGAGGGTGGGGGCGTAGACAGCTGGTGGTCTGAGGGACCACCTGGCACTTAGATCAAAGTCCATCATTAAGCTTTTCCTCACAGGAACCCGTGGATGATATGGAGAACACACACACGTGTGTACAAAGATTGCACGCAAACACCCACACACACGCACAATTAATCGCACATACACACACACTCCAACATGTACGCACACACACAGAAACAAACACACTTAAACATAACATGTTGTGGCAACCCGCTCCTTAAATGAGCCGGGTTACCGGTACAAACGACGCGTTTGGTGAAGGTTAAAGCCATTGCGGGCATTTATTCACAAACACTTCAATCAACCAGGGTTCTCACGGTCTCTAGGGCCTCCGTGGGCCTCTAGCTGCACGAGGACCCGAGCGCTTCCTTCTTCCTCCCGTGCTGTACCGTGCTGTCCAAGTGTCAGCCCTTTTATATCTCCTCTGCCACCGGCCAGGTGTCCCCCAATCACCCTGATTGGGGTGCCGAAAGGGCTGCTCTCTCTCGCCGGCTGGTGGGTGGGGGTGGTACACCCCGTCCTCTACGGTACCCCCGGGCCCGTCCAGGCCGAGGACCACGTGGCGGGATGCCACACTCCTCCACCCTTTGTCCAAGCCCCAGGTAGCCGAGGGACCCGCCCAGGATGGTATTTCGCCGGGGCCGGGTGTCTCCTGTGGCGCCGGCTGCGTCGTCTCCGGCAGCGTCGTCTCCGGCAGCGTCGTCTCCGGCAGCGTCGTCTCCGGCAGCGTCGTCTCCGGCAGCTTCGTCTCCGGCAGCTTCGTCTCCGGCAGCGTCGTCTCCGGCTACCTCGTCTCCCGCCGCCTCGTCTCCCGCCGCCTCGTCTCCCGCCGCCTCGTCTCCCGCCGCCTCGTCTCCCGCTGCGCCGGCGGCGGCTGCCTCTCCTGCCGCGGCGGCGACCGCATCTCTCCTGCCCCGGGACTCTAGTGCCGGGTCCCAAAGCCGGCAAAATATCGGGCAATCCCTCCCGATTAGGAGCGGCACGGGGAGGTTGGGTACAATCCCCGCCCGTGTCGTAAACACCCCTTGTGGTGTCCGTACGACCACATGGCAGGTCTTATAGGACCGTGTGTCCCCGTGCACGCAGGCCACCTCGATGGGTTTCCCCTCCCTCCCTCCCGCCAAGTCGGGGCGGAGGAGGGTGACCACGCTGCCGGTGTCCACCATGGCCTGCGTGTCCTGGTTCATAACCCTCGCCGGGATGGTCGGACTACCAGATGTCCCCTGCGCCCAGCAGGTCGCCAGCATACAGGGCCGACCCGTCCGCACGTCCGCGCCGGCCGGCGGCGCAGCCCCGTCCCGGCCTCGCGCTGCGGCCTGCTCTCCCGCGGCGGCGGCGGCGTCCCTTGCGGCAGCGGCGGCGTCCCTGGCGGCGGCGGTGGCGTCCCTGGCGGCGGCGGCGGCGTCCCTGGCGGCGGCGGCGGCGTCCCTGGCGGCGGCGGCGGCGTCCCTGGCGGCGGCGGCGGCGTCTGTCCCGACCGGGTTCGGCATACCGAATTGGTGGGGTACTTTACCGGGGGGTTGTAGTGGGATCTTCATGCCCGCATCCTCCACCATATGTGGCAACCCGCTCCTTAAATGAGCCGGGTTACCGGTACAAACGACGCGTTTGGTGAAGGTTAAAGCCATTGCGGGCATTTATTCACAAACACTTCAATCAACCAGGGTTCTCACGGTCTCTAGGGCCTCCGTGGGCCTCTAGCTGCACGAGGACCCAAGCGCTTCCTTCTTCCTCCCGTGCTGTGCCGTGCTGTCCAAGTGTCAGCCCTTTTATATCTCCTCTGCCACCGGCCAGGTGTCCCCCAATCACCCTGATTGGGGTGCCGAAAGGGCTGCTCTCTCTCGCCGGCTGGTGGGTGGGGGTGGTACACCCCGTCCTCTACGGTACCCCGGGCCCGTCCAGGCCGAGGACCACGTGGCGGGATGCCACAATGTGCAGTACTCCACATCTGACACTCGTGAAAATGACATTCAAATACATTCATGCACACATGCACACACTCAAACACAGAGCCAAAACAAACTCACAAGCACAACGTACATCTATCGCATCTTTATGAGGTCCTATGGAGCTAGTATATACTGACATCATTTTGAAACCTTTGATCTCCATGAGGCAAGTCTCTCCCTCTCTCTCTCTCTCTCTCTCTCTCCCCCTCTCTCT
>NC_082385.1:15284026-15314786 GCF_031168955.1 Gadus macrocephalus
CACACACACACACACACACACACACACACACACACACACACACACACACACACCTAAGCACAGGCACACTCACACCAAAGCAGGGGCATGCAAACATATCTAAACACACCCACACAAACACACACAAAGTTGCTGCCGTTTGTAATCAAATTCTGCATGAGTGCAAACAAGACAGACGCAAACAAATACACACTGGTTAACATGCATGAACAGACGTGCGCATATTCAAGCATTCATGAAGAGAAGCGATTTTACATTACTCACACCAACGTAATTTGGACAGGAGCTTCATGTACTCCTCCATGTAAGGGTGCTTTATCCAATCAGTGGTTCCACATTCCGAGAGAGAGAGAGAGAGAGAGAGAGAGAGAGAGAGAGAGAGAGAGAGAGAGAGAGAGAGAAACAGAGACAGAGAGAGAGAAAGAGAGCGAGAGAGAGAGAGAGAGAGAGAGAGAGAGAGAGAGAGAGAGAGAGAGAGTGCCAAGAAGCAAATGTATAATGGTAAACATTATTGCAATTTTGTTAGTTGAATAAGAAATGTACAGTAAGTATCAATAGGGCATATTCGATATTTACTGTTTTCTATTCATGTGTTTGCTTAATATTTGATGGTGGTTAAATATTTGATAGAGCCAAGCCCAGACCTTTCAAAGCTCTGCTTTCTGTTGGCTACAGCAGAACAGGTTTGGTCTTTGCCTTGCTTCTGTGTGCCTAGAGTAATCCTTATTTTCTTGTTTTCCAATGCTAGCTTAATACAAAATCGAAAAACAAGACATACAATCTGTCTGATTTAGGGAACTCTGCGCACTATATACGGCATGCATCAGTCCATGAATATTTAAGCATCAAGACGGATGGGGAAACACAGTGTTTCATAATGAACGTATAAATCAGCCTTGGCATCCACACAAACCTTTCATAGATCTTCCCAAATTCTGAACCAAGGTGCTGCTTTTAGATCTTTCCCGGTCGGTAAATGATAAAACCTGACCATAAATGTCTTCAATTCTCACCAATTGTTAGTCCGAAAATACCCTTTGCTCCTCTCTTGCCATAATTTTTGCTGTTGTTTGGTGTTGTATAGTGTTGCTTGGTGTTATGTAACAGACAGCAAACCAAAACAAACAATAACAAAATCGAGACACACCAAACAAAAAGAAAAATACAAAACAATAAGAAACTGCAACCAAAACTAAAACTAAAACCAGCCAGCAGCAGCCTCTCAGTAGCAGGATGTGATCATGTCCCGTTGGAATCGAGCTGTTTTGTCATGTGTTTTTCTTTCCCCTTGCTGTCTTGCCAGGAGCGTGTGTGTGAAAGGTTATCGCGGTCAGCTCTGTGATCGATGCAGAAGTGGGGGGGATTATATATCAATGTTTATTTTGAGAGTGCTCCTCAGTGGCATTTTGATTTGGCGATCCTGCCCTAATGGATCGACACTTTCTGCAGAATGCAGGAGATTGCGAATAAGTTCAGGTCTCCTGCCTGATCTAACAGATGGATTTAAGATCTTCTTTGTGGCTGGTGTTACGTAATGTGTGTTTTGTTTCTTCTGTACTCAACACCCCCCTGTGGTTCCCTGTCCTCCATCTCTCCACGTACTCACATTAGATCATATGTACACTAGGGAGTAAATCGATAAAGTTTTGTTGAGGCATACTGATTCAATCTACAATTTTACACCAGATAAATCCCTGAAAGCACCAATGATAAAATGTGTGTGTGCACAGTGTGTAGCATACCAGTGTGTTTCTCGTGCTAGTCTCCAGTTTTCAACAAAGTATAAACATCTTGCAATGTAGACTACAAAATAAAACATCTTGCAATGTATACAAATAACAAATGCACATTAAGTTCCAGTTATTTTCATTAGCATAATAGGCTATGTAGGGCTGTGTCATGCCAAATTTGTACCGGCTGCCAAATTTGTACCGGGTGCGTCATCCATACGTAATCCATTCCAAACCTGCCTGGCAACAGATGATCGCGTCGTCCGTTGCCTGGCAACGGACGATCGCGTCGAATGACGTGAAAGGTTCACGAACATTCGTGAACCTTCAAGCTCGTTCATTCGCACTTGTCCGTTATCTGTATTGTGCTATTTCGTCCTTGACCTGCTTTAAACACTCAGTTTACTTGCTAAATTTGATTAAACAATTAAATACAATACAAATATAATGTAAAAACAAGTGTTATCTAGCGATCCGTTTTCTGTATTATGTTTTGGCAACATGAGCGCGAATGTTTTTTGAAAAACGCTTTAAACACTCAGTTTACTAGCTAAATTTGATTAAACAATTCAATACAATACAAATATAAAGTAAAAACAAGAGTTATCTAGCGATCCGTTATCTGTATTATGTTATTTCGTCTTTGGCAACATGAGCGCGAATGTTTTTTGAAACCTGCCCGGCAACGGACAACCCTTACGTAATCAGTTGTCCGTTGCCTGGCAACGGACAACTGTTGACGTGCCCGGTACAAATTTGGCAGCCGGTACAAATTTGGCATGATAGCTGCACTGATTCCATCTTCTCTTCGACCAAGTTCAAGTACCAGTATTTATATTTGGTTACACACCGATACCGAGTACTGAGTACCGAAATGAGTACTTTATGATGACATTACAGTTTGCAAAACAAGCCCCCCTCTAGAACGATGAGTTACGCTAACTAGCGTAGCTCGGCTGGGTGGTGTTAGTGGGAGGGGTTTTGGGAGTGTTGATAGTAGACCTACTATTAATGTAAACAAAGAGAGTTATGGGATGGCCAGCAGTTCTATTTCATGTAGGCTACGCCGTCTAGGCTTCGCCTTATGGGCTTGTCCCTGAAAATTCTAACTATGCACCTATCAGCGTGGGCACCGCCCACATTTCCCACGGTATCGTGTCTATATAACGCGGTGTATACCGACGCTCATCCTCCCTTTTCTTTCAGCACTTGTGCTTATCAGCGAGAAATTGAGAACTACTATTAAGAAGATGAGAACATCAACACGGATCTCCCAAGCCGGTGGCAGCGGCTCGGGCGAGGCCGCGGACAAACGGCCCTTTTCAGGGCCACCTGAGAGCGCTCCTGGAGCTAGGTCCTTTTCAGGACTCCTATGCGCCTCCTGTCCCGCCTCCCTGGCACCGGGTGACGGGCATTTGGCGTGCTTTCGGTGCCTCGGCGCCGACCACGCCGTGGCTGCTATGGCGGCCCCCGTCTCCGGTGTCGCCTGCCGGGAGCTGCCTGAAGAGTGGATCCTCTCCAGGCATCTCTTCTTTTCCCCTGCGGTGGAACTGGCTGACGCCATCGACCTGTTCAGGGCCGGCCCTGACGTCGACGATGGCATCATCGACGCCTCCCTGGACGACGTCTTCGGCGACTCGGCGTCCGGTTTTTCCCGCTCTCGGGTTACAACCGCCACCGTCATACAACACGAGGGTCCGCGCCGGATGACCGATCTCTTCCTGGAGATCATGGGTGAGGCGGCGGCCATCAAAGGGATTCCCATGCCGGCCCCGCCTCTCGCCCCCGTATCTGACGATATGCAGGGCGAGTGCTTTCGCACCCCATCTTTTTCCCGGCGGGTTACCCAGTGCCCCTTGTTCCCGCCTTTGCAGGTGAGGACCCTTCGACCCTGAAGGCTCCGGTAAGATCCTACACGGATTTCACCAACGTGGAGGGGTGGGCCGATACTCAGGCGAGGGGGATCCCTCGCCTGGAGCCTCCCCTGGCAGCGCTTCTCTGTCCGGGCGCCGGATGGCTCCCTAACGAAAAGCCGCTGCCCCCCGACCGCCTCCAGAAGCAGATTGTCGGCCTAACGGACAGGGTGTTCGTTTGTGCCTCTCAATCCGCGGCGGCGGTCAACAACATCGCCCTGCTCTCCTCTGCCATGGTCTCCTTGTCGGCTGACAGGGAGGCATACGGCCCGGAGGAAGCCGCGAGATGGCTGGCGGTTTCCCGCTTTTCCAGCGCCATCCTCCAGCTATGCCAGCCGATAGCCGTTTCGGCCGGCCAGCATATGGCGTGGGCTACCATGATTCAAAGGGTCATATGGCTCTCCCACACTGCGGTGCCGGATCGAGAGCGGGCCAGCCTCGTCCAGGGTCCACTAGCGCCGGATGGCCTATTTGGTCCCAGGTTCTCCGAGGTGCTCGCACACCAGCAGTCAGTCCGTGAGAATCGTTCCCGGTTCGGGGCGATTCTCACAGGCTCCTCCCGCCAGCAGGCTGGGAGGAAGCGGGGTCTAGGCCGGTCCCAGCGTTCCAGGGGGCCTCCACCGACTCCAGCCCCGGTGCAGCAGCCGCAGCCGCCGCGCACGGGGAGAGCAGCAGCGCCACAGACCGGGAAGTTCCGGACGCTTGCTCCTACTTTTTCTTTCCCTATTAAAGAAAAAAGTAAAGACTGTTTGGCCGAACGGCAGTACATGGTCCCTAAAGAGCGATATTCCTCAGGCCACCTGCGTCCTACGCTTGTGGTGCGCTCCTCCATGTTGCCTCTTTCCCCCTCTCAGCCCGGTGGCTGTAGGGTGGCGGTCGGACGGCGTGTTCACATGGCCTCTGGTTCACCTGCTTCTAAGAAGAAATATTGGAAAGGACCCTCCGCCCTTCTCAGGGGTGTTCCCCTGGGCAGGGTGGCGTCCTACGTAGTGGTCTTCACGGACGCCTCGTTGACGGGTTGGGGAGGAACGTGCCTCTCTCACTCGGTCGGAGACGAGTGGCGCACGCCCCCTACAGCACACATAAATGTGTTGGAGCTCGACGCTGTGAGGAAAGTGCTGTTGCATTTCTTTCACCTGGTGCGCGGCCGGCACGTTCTGATCAGGACAGACAGCGTGTCGGCGGCGGCGTACATCAACAGACAGGGTGGAGTCCGCTCCCCTGCTCTCCACCGAAAGGCAGTCGAGCTCTGGCTTTGGGCTCATCAGTATCTCCTCAGTCTGAGAGCCCTGCATATCGCGGGCGCCCAGAACTTTGGGGCGGACCTCATGTCTCGAGGTGGTCCCCGTCGAGACGAGTGGCGGTTACATCCCGACATTGTCAGACTGATCTGGCAGAGGTTCGGGACAGCGCAGGTGGACCTCTTGGAGAACACACACTGCAGGTGGTGGTTCTCCCTCAGCCCTCGGGATCTTCCCCCGTTGGGGGTAGATGCGTTGGCACCCACACCTTGGCCGCGGGCTCTCTTGTATGCGTTTCCCCCGCTCCAGCTGATCCTTCCTCTTCTGGAACGGGTCAGACAGGAGAGACTGTCCCTGATATTAGTGGCCCCGGAGAACCGTTCAGCTCTGTGGTTTCCAGAGCTGGCCGCACTCTCGCGGTCGGCGCCTTGGCCAGTACCGTTCAGGCCGGATGCGCTTTCACAGGCCCACGGGACGGTGCACCACCCGCCCGATGTCTCGGGACGGCTGTTGGTTTGGCTCCTGAGAGGTTGATCCTGCAGGGCAAAGGTTTGCCTGAGACGGTTATCAACACTATTCAGAGTGCTCGTGCGCCTTCTACTTCTTCCCTCTATGCGGCGAAGTGGTGCGCCTTCTCTAATTGGTGTGAGACGAACCACGCTGTCCCATCTCAATGCGAGGTGGGAAGCGTGCTTTTGTTTCTGCAAAACTTATTGGAAAAAGGTTTGGCCTTCTCCACTATCAAGGTCTATGCGGCAGCCGTTTCGGCTGGCCATGCAGGCTGTGATGGTGGACCGATCTTCAGCCATCCACTGGTCAAGAGATTCTTGCGTGGGGATAGACGGGTTAGGCCTGTTTCACGCGTGCTTACACCACGCTGGGATCTCCCCACCGTGTTGCGCGGATTGTCCAGGGATCCTTTCGAGCCTCTTTCTCAGGCCCCTTTGGATGCCCTGTCATTTAAGACGGCGCTCTTGTTGGCCTTGGTTTCTGCCAAGCGGGGCGGTGAGCTAACCGCTCTGTCTGTCAGCCCGAGTTGCTTGTTGCTAAACGAGGACAGCTCCTTCGCGTTGCTCAGACCTAATCCTGCGTTCCTCCCGAAGAACATTAATAGTTCTTTTCGGTCGAGGGATATTGTGCTTAAGGCTTTTCACCCCCCGCCTCATTCTAGTGAGGCGGAGGCGGAGTTGCATCTCCTGTGCCCGGTTCGGGCGTTGGCTATGTACGTGAATCGCTCGGCCGCGTTCCGCTCCACACAACAGTTGTTTGTGTGTTATAGCGACGCTAGCAGGGGCCGCGCTCTCTCTAAGCAGCGGTTTTCTCGCTGGGTATGTGAGGGTGTTTGCCTAGCCTACTCTCGGCAGGGCTTGGCGCCACCGTTGGGCGTTAAAGCTCACTCCACACAGAGCGTGGCCGCTTCAACGGCTCTACTCGGGGGCGTTTCGGTGGAAGACATCTGCGCGGCTGCGTCTTGGTCTTCCCCCGGCCCCTTTGTCCATTTTTACATGTTAGACATGTCCAGGGGCTCACTCGGCAACTCTGTGCTAGAGTCCGGGACCCCTTTTACGGTTTAAGAATATAGACATGTTCTTCAAAGCGGCGTGGTTGGATTTCCTCTCGCCGGCTGGTGAGTTGGACTTGATTACCAGTCTTACTCTCCCACCTTTTTTCAAATGAAAAACAGGCTAGGGGGTTTTCTATTGGCTCGCCAATTGTCTGGTGGTTTTGTTTACCAGTGTGGCACTCCCGCCGTTTTCTTCAAATAAGAAACGGCCGAGAGAGTCCCATTATTGGAGAGCCGAATTCCGTAGCTCCGCCCCCGGTGGTAACGGACCTAATGGAAACCGTGTTGCTCTGGTTTTTCTTTTCCTTTTCATGGGTTCCATGAAGCACAGATTAGAGCCGGAGTCTTTTACAGACTCACTTTTTTCTCCCTTGATCATTGCCTTGCTTGATCTAGGAGGAATTCGTTTTTTATAAAGCTGTTGTGTTTTACACTTCCTTGGCTTTTTGAGTCTTAATGTGCTCTGGTGACTTAGGTCGTTTTGACTGGGGTCCAGCAGGAGTACATTGATCGGGCTCCGCTCGCAGCTTCACCTTAGCCCATAAGGCTACGCCTAGACGGCGTAGCCTACATGAAATAGAACGATAGTTATGTTATTATAACTCTAGTTCTACTATTGTAGGCGTAGCCGTCTACTTTCCCACCTGCTGTACCCTCCAAATGCTGAAAGAAAAGCGTGGAGGATGAGCGACGGTATACACCGCGTTATATAGACACGATACCGTGCTGGGAAATGTGGGCGGTGCCCACGCTGATAGGTGCATAGTTTGAATTTTCAGCGTGCGCGAGGGCGCGCACGGGACAAGCCCATAAGGCGAAGCCTAGACGGCTACGCCTACAATCATAGAACTAGAGTTATAATAACATAACTATCGTTTTTGATAACCTTATTGAAATCACTATCGATCAGTATTGATTACAGATATGTCCAGTTTATTTTAAGCTAAATGCATGATTTAATGTTCCACATTGCGACTTTAAAGCAAATGTGTGAAGCAAACTAAATCTAGCAACCATCACGATTAAAGATATGCTTCTTGCCACGAGCATGGCTGTGTATATGCCACTAACGAATGCAAGACTTTCAAACGCTTACTACCTATACTTTGGTGTGTATGCTAATACAAACAGACCAAAGCCAATGCATAACAACCAGAGGACTAAACATTGCAGGCAAAGTCCCGGTTTACCATATCTATTCGATCATATTATTTCTTTCTCCCCAAAAGAGTCGCAGCATGGCCACCGCAGCTTTGAAGGTAATGAGTTCTATGTCATGAGAGCAGAAACCAAATGGTTTCCTACACCGCTCATCAATCCACTCTGGAGCTCGCTCCCGGGGAATGTTTTTGCTAAACTTGTTTTACAACAGCTGTTGACAAAGAACAAAGCCTTTTATAAGGTAATGCGAACCTACACACACAAACACACACACACACACACACACACACACACACACACACACACACACACACACACACACACACACACACACACACACACACACACACACACACACACACACACACACACACACTAAGAGTGCCACCTGGGACCACAGTGTGCAGTAGATGACATCATTCTGAAAGGTGTGTTATGCTGATTTTTAAAGGCGCATTACCAAAAGACATTTCCAGATAAAGAAAAAAGGGGTTCCATAAATAGCAAAGAAAATAAGGCTGTGTTGGTTGTTGCAATAAAGACGTTGCCACACTGCTTTTGATGTGCTTTGAGCTTTGGAAAACACCTCTGTGTGTGTGTTTGTGTGTCTGTGTGTGTTTGCGTTTGTTGAAGTTACATAATGCTCACAAATATGTGAAATGTTGGAAGTGATTTATACGTAATGCTATTCATTTGCAATTACTTTACTGTTTGTCTCAGTCTTACTGTTTTCCTATTTGAATCCCCTTCATGTTGATCCTGCTTAATTGCATGTAACAGCGTGAATTCATGCTAATATATTTTCCCCTTATCTTTGAATTACTTTAACCATGGATTATTCTGTATTCACTCTCTTATTTCCCCATGACTTGAGCAGTATGTTATTCCATATTTTTATGTTATCTCTAAGTCTGTATGAATATGAATCATGCGTTATCTTTTCTCCTTCATCTGCATTTCAATAATGAACTGCCCTATATCAATTTATGTCCGTATAAATCAGCAGGTCACTCTTTACATTCCCCAGCTCATATAGTTCCTCCCACAAGTGATTCTAATGATTGCACTTTGATGCTGTTTATACAACACCACTTCTGTGTATTGTGTTGTATTACCTATTAAAAAATATTGTGTGAGCCACCAGACATAACCTTTGCTCCCAAATGGCTTATTGGATCTCCCTTCTTCCACTTTTATTTTACATTTAATTTTAAATAACTTTCATCGATGGTCCTTTCACCGTCTTTGACAACAGGGAATCTCCTTTGGGTGTTTCAAGGGTGCTCATGTCAATGAACTGGCATTTCTGTAACCACAGATAGTTTCAGAAAGAAGACACCGCCCCCATCTCATGCCCAGCATCCCGAGAGATGAAGAGCTCGGACCTCACACTCGTCATCACTATAGCAACGTGTTCCCTTCCCTGACCGCCAGAGTGCTGGTCGTGACCCTGGTGGACAAAGAGCTGTTCGCTGCGGGCCCGTGCTGTTGGCTCTGATTATGGCCAGCCTGCGGGTAGGCTAAGCCCCAGCTCTTACCACCACTCCAAGCACTCATCCATGCCTGCACTCTGCCCTCTACCACCAAAAGAAGCTTAGCCGTGCCACTCACTAATGTGAGCTTGTTATTCTGCGGCCAGGGTGTGGCTAAGGCAAGAGCTTCTTCTTGATTTTTTGACCTTTCAGGTATTTTTGGTGACAGACGTGGACATAAACACAAGCAGTAAGTGGCATATGCATAACCGAAAATGACAAAGCAACCCTCATGTTCCGATTAAACAGCAACATGTATAACTAAATATCAGCCCCTGATATTGAGGTAGATACATTTCTTCAAGGCCTTAATTAGACCTTGGATATTCAAGCTAACATCAGTACCTCATTGGACCACACATTTGTAGTGCTAACAACAGTTCTGAATAGCTTCTTCTTCTACACATAGAGTGTTCAGCACAACACCATACACCGTTAAATAGGTCTGAGATAAGTCAGACCCTAAAGGCGTGGTCTCATTAACACTCCTCCCAGGCCCATACAGACTGAAGGTTCACCTGGGTAGATCAGACCCTGTTGGCGTGTCTTAATTAAACTTCCACCCACACCAATACAGACTGAACTTTTACCTGGATTCAGCAGATGCTACATGAAATACCTCCAGAGTGCTTGTTTGTTTACCTTGTATCTCTGAATAAACTATGTGTTGAACATTTACCATTCTCAGAGTCATACCTCAAACAAGGATACCACAGGGGATTACAATTACGCCTCATCAATATATTCTGAGTAACTGCAGAGACAATGCTGCCGTCTACCACTTATTTTCCATTGGTGGTTGTCAGGCCGGCCAATTGGTGCATTACCGCCCCTCCCTGGCGGGAGTGTTGATCATCACGTGGTTATCTGTCAACATTCCTGTTTTTACCTGGATTCTCCCATATTTTACCCTCCTCTCCCGCTGTCCTCCCGTTTGCTTATTTTGGTAGGCATAATGATGTGTTACTGTTCCCCTCCGGTAAAGGAGGTGGTAGAAGGTAGAAACATAGGCTTAACAGCAAGTGACAAGAAGTCGTTCAATCAAACAACACCCGCCAATCAAACAAGAAGAAGAAGTGAAGAAGAACGACAGCATGTGAGGATTAAAAAATGGATAATCGAGAACGGGACGGAGAACCCGCCAAAAATGCTAAAAGTTTCTTTAAAAATACAACCAATGGGGAGGAGGCATCAGAGGCATCAGAGGCCACACTGATTTGAGCGTATCACACGAAGGAAATGGCGAGCATCACAAATATGCCAAACATGACCTTATTTTCCCTCTGTTGACAGGTATGCTGATACTTGCACACCTACAGCTCAGGCTGTAGGTGTGGAGCAAGGTGGGGCTGTTTGGAGAAGCAGACGCAGCTGTTACGGATGAGCAGGATTAACACAGGCAATATATAGATGAGTGTTTGGTGGCTCTACTTTATCTTGCAGCAAGGGGCTGGCCTGGAACACCTGATATACCACTGGCTCCTAGGAAAAAAATACTCTGATTTCCGTTGGTAAAGGAAATGGGATTCTCATCTTCTTTATTATTTAAATAGAATTAAGCTGAATTTGTCTCTCGGTCGTTCCGTCTCAAGAACCCAGCGGAGATTGGCGTATCTAGCTGCTGTGTTCTTAGTCAAAGGCTTTTGAAGGTGGTAACATTTAGTGCATTTTGTGTGACTCCGATGTACTTACAAGGCAGATGACGACAGAAAGTAAAAGTATAACTCGTAGTGCTAATTGTGTCTCTCGATCACTGCACCACTGCGTTCGGTGTACATACTGTGCAATCACAGGAAAACGTTTAGCCGGTGACATTAACACACAATCAACCCTCCCCTTTTCTCAGAATCCTGTGGAACTATAGTATTGATCAGCCAATCCTGGATTATCGCTTTGGCATGGCTGTGACCCTGTGGATCAATAGGACTCAGGCCACTGGATATAGAGTCCCTTCATATGGTGCTGAGGAACCTGGCATCAAACCTGTTCAGTCAGGGGGATACATAGCAACAGGGAAGAGAGAGAAGGAGTGGAAGGGAACAAGGAAGGAAGGAGGGAGGATGAGGGAAAAGGGAATGCAAGAAAATGAAAGGAAATTCAAAACTAGAAAAAATGACAATTACAATTAATGCCTGTTAAGGATTTAGTTTAGTTTTGTACCTGAACTGTTCATGTGAATAGTTTGAAGTAAATGGAGAAGAAATTATTCAAGTGGTAGCAATGGTATTCTGGAGAAAATTTGAAAACCTAAACTTAAGAATTGCGAACTCGTACCTACATTCAGAACTCAATCGGAATCCTGAATAAAACCATTTGGAATAATGGGGAAAGTGAAGAAAGTAGTATCTGCAGACACTCCCATATCTCAGAGGGTTGGAGCTCATTGTTCTGGTGGCTGTCCGTCTCTCTGGATAGAGCCCGGGAGCTCATGAGGTCTAGATCTCTCCCCCCGGTGTCTTGAAGCAGATCCTCTCTGACAGCAGAGTACTGAGCGGTGAGTAAGAGTCAGAGTGTGATTTGCAGTCAGAGACGATTCCACGGCTTAGATGAAAAACCAAGAGGTTGGGCGGCTTTAAGGGAAAGTCTGATCATTAGTCTTCTTGCAGGCCGCAATTTAATTATCTGCTCAAACCCAAATCACCCCCTGCCCCATTATTCTGCTCCCTGAATGTCCTACCCATGATGCATTTCTGCTCCTGTCTTGTTGGCATGGTAGGAAGTAAAAAATAATGATGTCTGTAATGTCTGTGTGTGTATTGCAGCAAACTGCAATCTTTAAATTTAATGTAGTGTGAAGTCACACACACATTTTCACATACACACCATGATCTAGTTGTGTACGTCCGCATTTGTGTGTGTAATTGAGTAGTGGTTGTAAAATGTAAAATAGGTTCATCTAAATTCACTTCCTGTAAAATAAATCTTCGGACCAAAACATTGACCTAGATGCACCACAACTTCTATGTGCATAACTTCCTTGAATGATCAAAAAGTTTGGCTGGGAGAAAATAACTAAGCATTAGCATTTACAAATAAGTCTTGTAGGGGAGAACAGAGAAGGGAAACAGAAGCCTAAAAGAAAGCACTTCTTCAGTTGTGCTTTGAGAACGAGATAAAACAACAGAAGAAGCGCGCTCTGTCGGGACCTCATTAGCTCCGAGCGCCCCCGCGCTTTGCTAGCTTTGAACGCCGCTAAATTAATGACAGCACCTACAGTTCAATAGTGCAAGTAGCGTACAGCTACAACAACCCAACCAGACCTGCCCAGGACCGTATCTGGTAGCAGTCAATACTTCCACTGCCACCCTGTCGTCAGACACTGAATAGACGGGCTGCTACTGGTGATTTGGCCTTAAACGCAAAAGGAGCTAGTGAAAGCCGACGCTACCTCCTCCGCGACTTGACATGTATTTTATTAATACGACACAATTTCATTTACCCAGTCAAGCGAATTGAGTATTTGCCTCGTGGCCTACGTGACATCGTCGTCCATCACCCAATCAATGGAGCGCAGCGGCAAAGTAATTGACTGGTGGGGTTGTAGCCCAAATGGATCTCTCTCTCGTGCGGAAAATGTGTGCGAGCGCAAGTGCTAAATAAGAGGGAAAGGATGGTTACGACTCCCATCACTTGATCGCGAAAGTGGTCATCTGCTACATGCAGGACTGGTGTGATTATTAACTACGGGGGGCTGGGGGCTGGGGGCCGAGGGTTGACCTTCCTAGTTATTCAAATGCTATCAATCACTCACTTGGAAATATGAGTAGGAAATACATTGCTCAATCAACATTGCCAACCACACGTACAGATGTTATGCAGTGTGCGGCCTTTTTAATGATAATGGACGTGGACTGATTATTTTCCAAACCATTTTATATATTTTTTTATACAGTTTCACCTCCAGCTACAGCATGTCTGCTGGTTGCTTACTCCCCAGGTCGACTTGTACATTTATACAAGTTTATCCCAATTCAGTGTGTGTGTCTTATGGTTCCGAATGAACGATTGTCTGGGGTCTGGATTTTCACAAAAACATACTAATTTGTTGTTTGTCTACAGGGGACAGATATAACGCTGTATTGGTGCGTTTTATTATCCATCCGTCTCGGAGGACTGAGGATGTTGCCTAGTGACACGCATGAACACGCCCCTTTTCCTCGGACGGCGAACTTGCTTGCTCGGTTGAACTTAGAGGAGGCCGAGCAAGATTCCGAGACAGAATTCAAGATGGCTGCGCCCAGTGTGACTTGAAGTATGAACTGTTTTCATTGTCCTTGGACCGCTTTGGTGGTTTAAATGGCAATTTCAATCACTCGTATTACTGCAATACCTTACTGCCTCCGTATCTCTGCCTATGGCCTATAGCCTACTTATTTTGGAGCGCCTGATACTCTGGCAATGCTACCGCGACAACAGCTTTCCGGGTGGCGTCCATGTTTTCCTCCAACGACAGAGCGAAACATATTAATACGATTGATGGGTGGGCGTGACGTCACATCCGAGGTCTAAGTCGGTTCGCAGAGAATACTAAAACGCACCATAAGACCCCCCCCCCCAAATCCTGCAGAGTCCACCACAACTCTATACCTCAGTGTTTGCTCATGGGCTTACAAGCGTTCCAGCCCCACTGAACCTTTTAATGTTATTGGGCTGTAACACACAGCCTCTACTGTACAGCAGAAAGACATAAAAACCATTGTAAAGTCTCTCACTATCTCACTAACCCCCCCCCCACACACACACACACACACACACACGCACACGCACACACACACACACACACACGCACACACGCACACGCACACGCACACGCACACGCACACGCACACGCACACGCACACACACACACACACACTTTGCATCACAAAGAATATGCACACACAAACCAAAATGTTGCATCACAAAGTACACATAAACACATACACAAACTTGTAAACAAATGCACATCTAAAGCACATATATCCATTCCTGTTCGTTTGGTGTGTGCGTTGTAATTGTCCTGTAACTCTGTCGTGTGTCGGTTTGCAACGGTCATAAACCCTGCCGCTTCTGTGGGTTATGTGAGGCCATCTATAACCTTATGTCCCCTGTCTGAGGACGACAGCTGATAGGCTGAGGTTTGCTGCGCTGTAAAAACGGATTGAGCAATGTCACCCTTCATTACGTACAGCTTTCCATAAGCCTCCGTATCTTTTTGTAGCGTGAATAAAATCTCAATCTGGGACATGGACGTTTGATTTGACCGATTATAGGACTAGACACACAACACACACAACACACACATGCACACACGCATTTCTTGCTCATTCTCCCCATATCCTCTTCAGTTTTATGCGGCGGCAAGCTTACACAATCCCTGCATCATTGGCCTGATAGAAAAGGCCTGTAGAGAGCTCTGTCATCGGTGCTATTGTATTATAAACTCACCACACCCATAGAGGGGAATACTGGATAGTAGCAGGGAAGTACAAAACATGTAATTTGAAGTGCAAGTTAAACCCAAAATAGTTGGAAAATGTTCCATTTGGGTCTCACACAGACGTGTTGATGAACACGTCTGTGTTATTTTGGATTAAAATGTGTTAGAAGTCGTTAAACGGTGGGGAAAACTGTAAAATACAAAATTCTGCTCATTCCAGCTTAGAGTGGTCGTTTTCTATTGGCTGCCCTTGCGCAGCCAATCACAGATGATGATGACGTGGGCCTCGATGACGTTTGACCGCGCCCTTCACACCTAATCCATATGGAACTCAAATGGGTTTGTTTTTCTCACATGTTCATCACTGTCACGACAACACGAAGGCGGACGTTCTCCTGCTACACAAAAATGGTAAAAAGTTGGTTCACAGCAGGAGAGAAGTGGGGGAGAGGAGCAAATGACTACATTAAGGAAACATCTGGTAAATGAAGGCTGTCTGTGTAGACAAGATCTTAACTAGGAGGGCTGATGGGTACCGTTGCTAACTGAATGTCTTAGCAAAGTGTGCATTGCAGGGTAATGCAATGGCATCTCCCCTGCTATTTTTGTAGTTGCTCCAGTATTGATTATGTACTGTTCCCAGCACTCACCTGTTAGGGGATATGGATAAAAATACCAGCCAAATTACTTCATGTCAATGATGAACGTAAACGATGGATCGGTTTTCCCCAATATAAGTCTAATGAGGCAATAGTTGCCAAGAAGACTCAATGTTTAGATCGAAGATGGACTGGACAGAGGCACATTCAAATCTGCTTTGAACGATTCAGTCAAAAGAACAAAACAAGTGGAATATACCTTTTGAACCAAATATGAGTCCTCTGTTTTTATCTCTGAATGAGCTCCACACCTTTTGTGTTATTTGTTTTTCGTTCATTGTTTTTCCCTCCACGCTTGGTTTGTGCCTTTGAGGGAAAAAATAAGTGATCTCCGTGACGCTGTGCAGTACTCTCTCTTCATCTCCCAGGCTGACAGCAGCTGCAGAGAGTACATGACACCAATTTTTGCTTGGAAAAGGGGAGGGGGGAGGGGGGGGAAGAATCGCAATGCCGGTGAAAAAAAATCTGAGGTTATCGACGCCTTCACCTACTGGTGTGAGTAGCAATGAAAAGGAAAAGTTCTAACCTGACCCGTGACGTTTTTGTACACTTTTTTGTAAATTTTTTGTTGCACAAGACACTTTCGTTGTATCGTAACCACAGGGAAATCGATTCCTCCAGAATAGTTACACACCTCACCCGCCGTGCTCTTCCTCGGTTTCCCTGCATACATTACCGCTACTTTTAACCATCTATTCATCACGGCTCGATCGAAATCATCTACTCACAGGGACAAATCATCGACATCAATTGGATTTTAGTAAGGGGTGCGACGGAAGGAGAAGAAGAAGAGGAGGCAGAAGCAGAAAAAAACGTATATTGTGTTTGTGCGTCAAGAGGGTGAACATTGTTTGGAGCTTCTTTTTCTGTTCTTACAAATTGAATTCTATGTTTGCAGCGTAATTGGTTTCTGTTTAAAAAAATGTTTTGAAGTGCTTTTCTTATTGAGTCTGAACCCTTCTATTCAAAAGAAGGAATTGTTCAGAATGAGAAACAATTCAGAAAAATGCATTCACAATCTACAACACAGTTTCACATTTAATAGTGTATCACTATTTGTATTTACACTACTTTTTATCTTCAAGCATTAGGCAAAAAACTACTAAACGGTGTAGCGACTGCGACCCTTTAATCAACCACAGTTATTCAATCTGAAGATGAAACGGCGATCCAAAAACACAAATAAAGCATTCAAAGTAGACTTATCTATGAACAGGTCAAAGGTCAGCTGATGCATGCTGGGTAAATCACAGTGTACTTTGCATGGCATTCCTATTAAAAAAATATGGATCACTCGTGGGTTGTATAAATCCATGTAATATTTACGACTAAGCAGCACTGAATGTGCATGGATTCTGTCTGTCGAACTAGAACAATAAATATCACAATCAATAAATGTTTGCGATATGTATAAATATTGGTCCCAGTTCAGAAGATCATATAAAAAACAACGTCACTAGTGTCACTTAAACAAGCCTTCATGTCCGCGACAGGTTTGTTTCCAGCAGCCAGTGCCGACTCTAGCTGTAGAGTATATCAGACTTCACCTCTATGACAGTGATGCCGGGTCGGGACCCAGACAAATTGCTCTTACTGTCTCGACCTTCCTGAGGACCCCATTGCTATTCAGACCTACACTCCACCCCCACCCCCCCCCCCCCCCCCCCACACACACACACACACACACACACACACACACACACACACACAGTGCACCTCGATCCGTAGACACTCTTACGCTATCTAAAATGTACGCAGACACCTCCATCTTGGGTGTTATCCTATAGCCAAGAGTGATGTATGGATGAACCATTGTGATGTATTTCCACACTGGTATGTTTATTTATGTTTTTTACTTTATTCCTGTGCCGCTCTGCTGTGCTCATGAAAAATGGATCATGGCTTGGCCAGGGCTGCAGGCGGTGGGAGCTGGAACTCGTCCACAGTCAAGGGTTATGCGTTGTGTGTTTTTCGACTTTGCACTGGGCTCGCATATATTTATTCACACGCAATATTCTCTTTATATTTCATCATTCACCCAAAAACAGTGACATGCTAAATAAGTATTGCTGAATAAGAACGATGCAGCTTTTTGTCAGCAGAGTCAAACTCAACAGAGACTCAACAGGAGCCTACATTTTTCTCCATCAGTCTGCTAATACATTTACAACAATTAATGTTGTACTAGAAGATTCTTGAGAAATACGCACAATAACAGAAGTGATATTGGCATAGAATGAAATGTTATAAAGCACATTGCTCAACATCTGCATCTCCTCATCCGTATTCTCTGTCATCGCCGCATTAGCCCTTTACAATAAGAGTCGGCGATGGTTGCCTGGGTATATTTGGATGTCAAACCTCCTGTTCAGGGCTAACAGCTGGAGAGGTGTGGGGAGCGCGGCGAGCTAAGAGCCGGGGCAACGCTAAGTGGGCGGAACGGAGGCCCCTGGAGGCCCGGGCTCCGGGGAAGGACGACCCAAAATATCACGTGAAGCCGTGCTTATTTAAAGCCTGGCACATTGTGGGCAGGTTACAGCCTATTCTGTGCTCACAGGCAAACGTTAGAGGATACTGTTATGAGATGAGGCACCACCCCCGTGCTGGCCCACATGGATGGAGGGTGGGAGGGAGGGAGGGAGGGAGGGAGGGAGGGAGGGAGGGAGGGAGGGAGGGAGGGAGGGAGGGAGGGATGGAGGGACGGATGGATGGGTGGACAGAGAGAGGGATGGATGGACAGAGAGAGGGATGGATGGAGGGATGGATGGACAGAGATAAGGATGGATGGAGGGATGGATGGATAGGAGGGAGGTATGGATGGATGGATGATTGATGAATGGATGGCTGGATGGAGGGATGGAGGGATGCATGGAGGGAAAGAGGGATGGATGGAGGGATGGATGGGTCGATGGAGGGAGAAAGGGATGGATGGATAGATGGATGGATGGAGAAAAGTCTTACACATTGTTGGTGTCGGGTGTGACTTGAGATAAACATAACTTAAATGCAAACTATGAATGGTGTGCACATAAAGCCCTGACAGCCTGATCTCCTCTCAGCTATATCTCTGAAATAAGTTTTCAGTTTTCTCTCCTCTCTCTCTCTCTCTCTCTCTCTCTCTCTCTCTCTCTCTCTCTCTCTCTCTCTCTCTCTCTCTCTCTCTCTCTCTCTATCTGAGAACATGAGTCTGCGGGTTTGTGTGTGACTGATGTCTGTGAGACAGCCGGGGATCGGCTGCTCCGTCACTCGTCTTCTGAATCTCAACATGTCTTCTTCCTGTTTCCCTGACGCGCTCCGTTTGAACACGGCTACAAGGGCTGAGATAGGGAGTCAGGGAGGAGACCAGGCTTCCCTGAGTCTTACATCAGAAGAACCTCTTTGGATCTGCGGCTGACAAGGAGGCAGAAGTGAGGGTTGTGTGTGTGTTTGTGTGTACCCCTAAAAACCGCAAAACACAACAGCAGATAAACATAAGCACTAAAAACATATGTCTATGTATGAACACATCTATATCTCTGTCTGTCTCGAGTCTGATCAATTGATCCATGATCCATCCTAATCGATCTATTTAGGAATAAACCGTGACGGGGTGGCCCATTAAAAAGGTTCTTCTGGTGGTAAGCCAGCTCAGCCTCGCCCCGAGCCACAGAGGGGACGCCCCGAATGGTTTCTAACTCCGACAGCCCACTGCCCACATGTGATTAGATATTACATATCATTGGCCTTCAACTACAACGTGATTGTCGTCATCGACTTGATCAGCTGGAACTAAAATATCATTATGCTGCACCTTGAGCATATTGTTTTTGCGCTGTCAAGGAAACGGCTGGTCGACAGTTGTATTTGACCGTTATTTTAATGTTGGATTTGTAACACATTGGTTTCAAACTGCCAGAGGCAGAGGTTTCCCCTTATTGAAGATTAATGCAGTAACTATATTGATTTTCACATTATTGACCATTACGGGTCTAGTATTTTACATAGACATACATACACATAAATAGAGAAGAAGAGTGTGCAAAACAAAGAGTCCTTCAGCGTTTCCACGGTGGTGCAGGGTCTTCACCCCACGCATCCCCCGCTGCTGCATCCACGAGGAGTTCACTCCATTTTTAATTTACACAAGAAAGAGACGTGTAATGAATGAGTATCAACAGCTCCAAAATAACCTTGATATCACACCTAATTTCAACAGAATACAAAAACACAACATGAGAAAACGCGCTTTGATCCAATTGAAAAGGAATCTCCAAGTCTGAAGAAAATAGGATCACACCTTATAATGGGTGACCCCATCAGCTGATGGAGTTATCGTAACAGGGACCCTCCTGCTCATCTGGAGAACACACTTTGGGACAGATAATATGTGTCTTACCATAGCTGCAACTGAGCAGAAATGGGGCAGAGAAGGGCTGAGAGCAGGAGAGAGCAGTGTGTTGGCGAGGTGTCCAGTGACAGATGGCTTCAGGTCCGCACGGCCTAGAGAATGTGTTCAAACATTTCATCACCACTGTGTTTCTAATGGCACCGTAGTGTAGTGTTGTTGTGTCTTTGCGTAGCTGTGTGTAGTGTACTTCAGAGAGGAAATGTGTGAATGAATGTGTGCAAACAGTGTGTGTGTTTATGGCAGGTGTAGTAAAGAAGATTCAGAGTGTGTGTGTGTATATTATAGTTCAGTAAATGTGTGTGTGTGTGTGTGTGTGTGTGTGTGTGTGTGTGTGTGTGTGTGTGTGTGTGTGTGTGTGTGTGTGTGTGTGTGTGTGTGTGTGTGTGTGTGTGTGTGTGTGTGTGCGTGTGTGTGTGTGTGTGTGAATGTGTGTGTGTAGTATAGTTGAGTGAATGCGAGTGTGCAGCATAGTTGAGTAAATGTGTGTGTGTGTGTGTGTGTGTGTGTGTGTGTGTGTGTGTGTGTGTAGCATCGTTGAGTGAATCAGTGTGTGTAGTATAGTTGAGTGAATGTGTTTGTGTGGTATAGTTGAGTGAATGAGTGAATGTGTGAGTGTGTGTGTGTGTGTGTGTGTGTGTGTGTGTGTGTGTGTGTGTGTGTGTGTGTGTGTGTGTGTGTTTGTGTGTGTGTGTGTGTGTGTGTGCGGGTGTGTGTGTGTGCGTGTGTGTGTGTGTGTGTGTGTGTGTGTGTGTGTGTGTGTGTGTGTGTGTGTGTGTGTGTGTGTGTGTGTGTGTGTGTGTGTACGCGGGTGCACGGTGAGTCAGCATGGTGACTGAAACGTCTCGGCGGGGCCCCCTCACCCTCAGCGTGAGGGGCCAGTCTGGAGAGGGACCGGGCCAGGAACATATGATGGCTCACGTCACATGGCCAGCAATAAACTGGCTCACACGCGCTCCGCACATAAGGGCCCAGATGGAGCGTGACGGTGGACAACATGAACTAAACTGGGAATCTAACCAGTCGGGAGAGAAGGAACACACGTATAGATGAAGGAGAAGATGGAGAGGCACTGAAGACAAGAGGGAGGACAGGCATGGTCTTTTGAAAGGCTTCATGAAATAAGCAGGAAATAAACCACACCAGGATGTCCTGGAAAACAGTGCACCATGTTGGGATGTGGACGTGGGGGTTCCTGGTCACTTTTGGTGACCTGGTTGAATTTGACCACTGTTCCTCATGATCAAGTATTTAACATTGCAATGGTATAAACTGTGATACCAAAGGAGGATGATAAGAGATTGACACACTGCTCTGGAACCTGTCTTGGTCCTCTCTCCTTCATCTCTTCATCTCGCCTTCACAAATTTCCTTCTCGGTTTTTCTTTCGGCGTCTGTGTTGTGTTAATGCAATCGGGAACATCAGGGCCGATCCGTGATTATGACGGGGAATGAGCTCTGGAACAACATGACGAATGAGCGATGTGAAGACTGGAGCTGCTCGTGCTCCGATGTGATGTCATCATTTAGGATAAGGGCTTGGATAGACATTCGGGAAAAACAAGAGCTCATAGACCCTTTTCCTAAAAGGGGCTCAGGAAAGCGAGAGCATAATTAAACGTATAATTTATTTATTCTAAGATGCTAGAGGGGCCGCATTAAATAAACATGAGGGAAAGAAGGGCAAGAGGGAGAGAGAGAAACACAACGGTTGTGTGTGTGTGTGTGTGTGTGTGTGTGTGTGTGTGTGTGTGTGTGTGTGTGTGTGTGTGTGTGTGTGTGTGTGTGTGTGTGTGTGTGTGTGTGTCTGTGTATGTGTGTGTGTGTGTGTGTGTGTGGTAAAGGAGATAAAGACAAGACAAAAACACAGGTAAAGGGTAAATGCAGCAAATGAGACAGAAAAGAATGGGATTCAGCCCCCTGGCAGAATACTCAGAGCCTCATGAGACCATCTCCATCAAGTGAGTTCCGCATCTGTTTGTCTCTGCAGATCGCTCTGCCTCTGTGGAAGGTCTTTTCCCAAAAAATGTAAATGCTAGGACCAATGACGGCTGGGGGGGGGGGGGGGGGGGTAGTAGAGGATCAATCAGGACTGGGGGAGGTACCATAGGACCAATCAGCACTCAGGGAGGGAGCGACAGTTAAATGAGGACCTAGGAGCACCACAGACTGCCCAATAAAAAGACAATGGCGCAGAGGAAAGTGTGGCAATCTACGGAGCTTTCAAATTTGAATAACGATGATAAAAGATGCACAATTCTCCAGGGAAGGTTTACTGCAGAGGAATATGTTTTTGGTCTACTTCCATCTGGATTCGGCAAAAGCGAAGAGAGCATCACTCTGATTGGCTGTCGGGAGGTCTTTGAACAACGAATGGCAGCGGACATATTTCGGAATCATTTACTGTCTAGAATAATATTCATTGTGAAACACACCGTGAAAATGTGGATGGTCTCAAGAGGTGAGAAAGGTGAGAAGGCTCATATCCAGAGTGTGTGTGGGTGACACACTCCCAAGAAGTCTTGCCTGATCCGAGTCAAACTGATTGGCCTCTGGGGCGGGTTGAGGCTGCACTGATGTGGTGCACTGAGAATGCATGTTAAACCAGCCATCACCACACACACAATCAGGGAGAGATCTCCTGCATGGCAACATGGAGCACCAGTGACGTGTACGGTGTACCATCCTCTACATACTTCTACAATAAACCGACTTCCGACACCACCACCCGCATCATTTGTCCGGTGTGTGGGGGAGGGGGGGGGGGGGGGCACTAAAGTTCACCAAGGTGGGGTGTGGCAGCCACCTGGGTGGTGTGTAGCAAGTGACCTTAGAGTTAGTGGGCCCTATCTTGCATCCGGCGCAATTGACTTTCTCACTGGCGCATGTGTCGTTGCTAGTTTTCAACTGGCGCAGAGCGTTCTTTTCCCTCCTGCGCCACGCATTGGGGCAGTGGTTTAAAGTCAGTGGCGCGTTGTTCAGATGCTATTTTAAGGGCGCATGCATGATGTTGCTTGTGCACCTCGCGCATACACTTTGTTCTCTCATCTACCTAGCCACACATTCTTGCTAAATTATTTGGGAAAGAACAGCTGATACAGCGGTAATAAGTTGTACTTTTAAATCAATGCATCTGCTAACACTATACAGCAAACACATATTTTCTTGACACAGACATCGTGTACATGCCCATAACTTTTAGGATTGTTAAGCCTATGTTTCTACCTTCTACCACCTCCTTTACCGGAGGGGAACAGTAACACATCATTATGCCTACCAAAATAAGCAAACGGGAGGACAGCGGGAGAGGAGGGTAAAATATGGGAGAATCCAGGTAAAAACAGGGGTGTTGACAGATAACCACGTGATGATCAACAGTCCCGCCAGGGAGGGGCGGTAATGCACCAATTGGCCGGCCTGACAACCACCAATGGAAAATATGTAGAAATATGGTAGACGGCAGCATTGTCTCTGCAGTTACTCAGAATATATTGATGAGGCGTAATTGTGATCCCCTGTGGTATCCTTGTTTGAGGTATGACTCTGAGAATGGTAAATGTTCAACACATGGTGCTTTTCCCTCCTGCGCCACGCATCGGTAAATTAGGGAATGATCTTGCGCCCCAAGGGGCGGCTCGGCGAAAGGAGGAGCCGTGTTCTGGCGCACATGTTCCCTGGTGCTATTTTGACGTTTCATAAACCACTTGGCGCGTTGTTCAGATGCTATTTTAAGGGCGCATGCATAATGTTGCTTGTGCACCTCGTGCATACACTTTGCTTCTCGCATCTACCTAGCCACACATTCTTGGTAAATTATTTGGGAAAGAGTAGCTGATACAGCGGTAATAAGTTGTACTTTTAAATCAATGCATCTGCAAACACCGTACAGCAAACACATATTTTCTTGACACAGACATCGTGTACATGCCCATAACTTTTAGGATTGATGAGTATTTGATCGTGAGAAAACATTGTTTTACCGGGAGTGAGTGTTAAAAATAATGAATGAATGCGGGTGCGCGTGTGTGTATGTGTAAAATAATTAATGAATGCGGGCGCGCACGTGTGTGCGTCCATCTGTTTAAACACACGCAAACTAAACACGTAATGCATAATACATTCCATGGCAATGTATATTAACAGGGGGACACATGCATATTAGAAACACAAGTCGTGTTACAATACTGTATATAATAATGCATACAATACTGATGAGAAACAATGTTTATAATGTATTGCGTACATCATTAAATAGAACCAAAGTTAACGTATATCATATGTGTGTTAAGTTTTCTTTGCCGAAATTTCTTTGTGGAAGATAACCTCCATGTGTGAATTAGGCCATATTATTCTGCCATAAACTGAGCCATTTGAAGTTTGAAATTCATGTGTATCTGTCTCTCATCGGAGACTGCAGACGCGCTGTCAAAATATCAACTTGTCAGATTCAAATGCGCTCATGGCTCTTAAAGGGGATGGGAACTGGCACTCTCATTGGTTTATTGCACGTTACGCCCAAACCACACCTACGGGTAATTAGGCTTCTTCAGACCAACCCTTTTTAGATTTGCGCCGGTAAAATAGGAACATCGCAATCGAACCGCCCACAAAGCTACTTGCGCTTGGCGCTTCTCACTTGCGTTTCAGACCATTAAAATAGGGCCCAGTGAATACTGTGTGTTATACAGGCTGGTGCATTGAAGTTGCCCTCATGGGGTCCTTGTTGCTTTGCTTACTAGCTACTTGTGACCGTATATTTGAGTGGCCAGGTAGAAAGTTGACACATGGTCATGTTTGCACATGGACATTGTTTAGGATCACTAGAATAAGATTTCAAGGCTGAACGGAATGCAAGTGAAGCTTGTAATCTAAAAGCTTAACGATATATTATCAAACCAGCACTTTGTGCCAGTCACATTATAATAAGAACAGTATTTTTGTTCCTTGTAAACTTTTGTTATGCTGTTGTAGGCTTGCTGTAATTATGTCTTGGCCCAAAATATACCCTGAACAAGACACTATTAATCTCAAGGAACCTTATCTGTTAAATTGATTCCAGAGAAATACATTCATGAATTATATTTGTGTTTTTAGAGGGAAATCAATAAAGGAAACATTAATTCTCAAACCTTTATTTAGGGGGAACAAAGTGTAAACAAACATTGTCATCCATATATTTGTTAAGGTCAAATTCTCCTCAAACACACACATACTATTTTGCCACTATGCAATAGAAAGCCCCTTCTCTCAATACTATTTATCTGTCTTCTCAGTTCCCATGTTCATATTTTAAAAAGTGCTTATGGTCAAGTTCTATCAAATTATTGAGGTGTCGCAAAATGGTTTATGTGCCTGGCCAATCCACAGCCCTCCACCGAAGCCCCAAGATAAATACATGTTCACTACACTGCAGACTTTGGGGAGGAAGGGGGCCTATTATTAAGTTAAGTTAAGTTAAGTTATCCTTTAGTCATCCCTTTTAGGGGGAAATTCATCTCTGCTTTTGACCCATCCGGGTAGCCGGTGAACACATACACACACAGAAGTCCACACACATGGGGGAACACAAATGGGGGCACACCGGCACTACCGGAGCAGTGGGCTGCCGCGGTGCGGCGCCCGGGGAGCAGGTGGGGGTTTCAGGTGCCTTCCTCAAGGGCACCTCATCCGTGGGATGAGGTGTGTCATCCGTATTCTCAGTGCTTTTCATGATTGCCAAAGGGGCTTTTAACACCCCACATAATTTAATGGGACCCCTTTAGCATCAATGGGGTACATAGTGGCTTTCACTTTCTCTTTTCACTCATGTGTTCATCCTTGCTAGGGATACATATTGTTGTTCATTAGAGCATGAGGCAGTGCAGACGGGGTCATGGGTGTCTGTGCTCTTCAGCGTCTCTTCTTCTCCTAGCTGTCAATCTTGCACCAATCCTGGGATCCTTGAACCCGGCTGCTGTGTCTGCGGTTTACCAGGCCATAATAACATCTGCTTCTGAGGCAGATGTTATCCTCTCTCCACCATAGTGCCGGTGCATCCGCCACTTGGCCATATATCTGGAGGTCGGCCACATTGTGGGTCATAAATAATGTATTATTTGGTTTGCGCTCAATGGCAGTAGAAGCAGGTAGTTTCTCAGTATGGGGCATAAACTAATAATTTAGCAGACTATGTGGCCATAGCAGACACGATTATCCGAAGCGGCTTTCACCGATTTGTCTTCTTAGTGACATTAACTATAAGGCGAGAATCCAGAAGCACCGTACCATCCCTGCTACTGAATATACTAACGGCCCACTGAAATAGCGACAGTGACACTCAACTCTGTCCTGCGGGTGCCATTGCCCAGGGCGAGGGCCCAGGAGAGGACAATGTCATCTGCATAACGCGAGACATCCAGCCCAGGAACATGAACCTCCCAACTGCTCACACTCCAATCTCTTCATGGAGGGATTGTTTCTTCAGCTCTTTTAATCCATAAAACAGGACAAAATGTCGGTTTATTGTTGATTCCTTGTGGATGCCATGTAGGTTAGCTTATAAACGTCTGCCTACTAAAGAAATCTTTCATGAAGCTAAATATTACAACATTAATTTTTTATTATATTTTATTGTATTCTTTTTATTATATTATATAACTATTTTTTTGCTTCCACTAAAAAACGGTCTGTAAGATTCTACAGTTGGGACTGTGTCCATAGCAACGGTCGGTTCAATGCTGTAATAGACCGATCGGAATAAAGTATTCAACAAAGACATGTACTAAACAATGGATTTGATCCATTGTCTACACACTAAACTAGTGCTGAATAATGTAGTCTAAGTAAATGGGGAGTTTAACAAGTTTTAACTCATCTTATAGAACACTGTAGAGAACGGATAAAATATTGTCTTTGTATGGTCAGAACAACTTTGTAGTGTTGTCTATCTATGTTGTTTCTGTGGTATTGACAGACATAATAATACTAGGTATGTGTCTTGTATCACATCAACAACTGTGTATTCCTGACTCACCAATATAACAACAACAGCAGCGGAGGTGTATTTACTGTGCACCTCGCATAGTTAATGCAGCAAATACATCTCAAGAAGAGTGTATAGAATAAAGAATACTATCCCCTTACCTATCATTTTACGTTGTAAACATTGTCTCTCCGACTACAACACAAAAAAATTATTGTTTCAGACTAGAGGACAACTTTGATTCAGTTCCTCAGGTACTGCATACATGCCTGGACACGAAGGGTCGGCTCCTGATATTAAGTTTCATTGTGTTTATAGGCTACTTCAGAGTTTTATACTTTAATTAAGTTATTCCTCAGGGGTCCAGACCCCTTGAGGTCCACTGAAGAAGGATTAATGATTACCCACCCACCAATCATTTATCAACAGTTTTTAAGCGATTAAAACACCCCCAAAGAACATGACCAAGCAGAGTTGATCTATGTTTCAGTTATCATGATGGTCCGTTTGTCTCGAGAATAAACCATGCAATCTGAAATGGGGAATATGTAATTGTGATGAAGGTTGGAATTGAATTATTATAACTATGGGCACAAATACTGTCAATATGCAGCAACAATATTAATGTTGGACATGCAGTCTCAGAGGATGGGCGAAGGAATTGTCAACCATTTCTAGCCGCACATGGACTGTATGTCCTATAAGAGGCAGGGTAGTTTGTCACACCTAACAGAGAACAGCACTGGAGCTGTCTGTGAAAAGTGTCGATTTCCAGCGACTTCACACCACGACAACTTCCTGGCAGGAAGAAAACACTGTGAGACACAAAACAACAATCGTGTTTGGAGTTAGAAGAGACTTCATAGAACTGATAGCATCTAAAGTGTTTACGCTAAATACTTTTATAAAGCTACGTCTAATCTTAATGAGGCTCAATTGGTCAGAATACTATTGATATTTAAGGATTCATTTGAGTCTTTCAAATTAAATAAAAGCAGAGAGATGTGGACCCAGTGGGGATGGATCCCACTTGTCGATGTTCAACATGAGGCCCAGAAGCCTGTTACACCATGAGACCAACGAGAGGGGGGGAGGAAGGCTGCAGAACAATATCTTCATCAAGGCTATGCTAGCTTCCGCTATACCAAAGGCATTTATCAAAGATATTGAAAACATGCCCCCAGCTCTTCGAAGGCACTGCTCCCCCCTCCTGCGTTCCCCTTCTCTCCTGTCGCACCTTCATTTAATACAACTCTCTCTCTCTCTCTCTCTCTCTCTCTCTCTCTCTCTCTCTCTCTCTCTCTCTCTCTCTCTCGCTCTCCCTCTCTCTCTCTCTCTCTCTCTCTCTCTCTCTCTCTCTCTCTCTCTCTCTCTCTCTCTCTCTCTCTCTCTCTCTCTCTATATATATTTCTCTTTCTCTCTCTCTCTCTCTCTCTCTCTCTCTCTCTCTCTCTCTCTCTCTCTCTCTCTCTCTCTATATTTCTCTTTCTCTCCTCTCCTGCTCCTCTTCCTCTCATTTTGATTCTCAATCATCTAACTCACTTACAGCAAATCCTTTTAAAGCCCCTTTTCTTCTTTAGTTTCCTTTGCACCAAACTCTTCTGTTCTTCCTTTCCTTTGACCGCACATCTCTGTCTGTGCTGTTCTGTAAAATCAAACACCCTTAAAACGCCCACCACTTGCTCCACCATGACACAGATCTGAATTGCATCTAAGTCGCTTCTGATTAAAGTGTAAACAAAACCCAGATATATCAACAACCTAATGTTTACCTTGACTTTGTTGGCCCTGACTTTGTGTTGGATGTTTCCCTTCCTGTCGGGCTCTCTTTCTCCTGCATCCTCCGCCCAGCAGGGCCTCTTTCGTTTAGCTGTGAGCCCCAGTGAGAGCAGCTGTCTCCTGCAGAGAGCTGAGCTCTGAGAGGAGAACAATGGGAAGCCAAATCGCCTCCACTAGTAAATAATTCATCTTGGGCCAAATTCCATATTTCTCTCCCTTTAACCATCCCTTTATTTGATTTCTGTGTTTCTGTGATTTCTGCTGTGTATGTGTGGAGATCGGTTGGTTGACGGCAGGTTGAGGCAGCCTCACCTGGCCCGAGTCAGACTGATTAGTCTCTGGGGCCGGGTGAGGCTGCACAACTGTGGTGGATTGGAAAATTAATGCTCACAGGTTAAGGTGGCCATTACCACACACACACACACACACACACACACACACACACACACACACACACACACACACACACACACACACACACACACACACACACACCAAACACACACACACATACACACACACACACACACACCCTAAGGGAGAGTCATGAGATAAGATCCCCACTCTACATAAAGCAGTTTTATAGAACATCAACCTGTGTACTGAGTCGAGGAGGCCAGTCAAACCTCCCAGAGAGAGGTCGTACAGTGCTACAGTGAGTGGGCACATGTCTGCATGTAAGTGCATCTAGATATGAATTACATAGATGATTATGTCATATGATTACATACATGACTTGGAGGAGCTTGCGTGTGGGTTAATGGGACTAAGGATGGAATGAGAGACTGCATATTGTGTCTTTGTGTGAAATGCAAGACCAGAGAGAATACGTCGAGACAAACTGAAGCGAAGGAAAGCGAAAAGCTGTCTCACCCAGACTTGAGCTTGTCTGCCTCTCTTAGATGTAACTCTAAGTGTGATTTGGGAGACAGCAGTGATGATACCATCTGATGTTGACCTTTACGGTTGTGCTGCAGGAGGCCTTGGCTAACAGCGTGTTCAGTGGGGTGCACTAGCCTGGCTCTAACGCTTGTGATCATGGCGAATAAAAATCACCCAATTATAATTTCAATGAACGATTTTATCGGTGACCTCGAATTCAAAAAGTCCAGTGTTTTTATGTTTTATTTTTTAAGATAGGTGAGAACGTTACAGCTATAACCCATGGACACACTGCCTCTCCTGGTTCCCTTGTATTTATCACAGTATCGATCGGCGGTCCTTTGCATTGGTTTTCAACATGGCTGTCGTCAGCCTCTCTTCCTTTTGTCCCCCTCAGCACGCAAGCTCTGCAGGTGATTACACGGCTCTGCCTGCTCCCCACTCTGGGAGTCCCGGCTCTGTCTACAGATGACAGAGCGACACGTTGCAGGGACATTTCACTGCGGGATATTGCTGGCCTGTTAGTCCCTCCCCCTTTCCCACACACTCTGCCTCAGTGTCCTCTAAAGGATGATCCTGTTCGCTGTCTGAAGAGCTGCCAAATATTTGAGTCAGACCATCAGGACAGAACACAATACATGGGGGTCCCTCTTCCATGCTGTGTAGTCGTTTGGGGTAATTTCCGTGATTATTCACATTTAAGTCATGTAGCTGACACTTTTATCCAATTAAGGTGACATTTTTGAAACAAGATTATGAGTAGGATTTTGTTCAAAGGTATCACGTAGACTGCAGACATTGGGTGGGACCAAGACACCCTGACCGGTGACTAGTCAGTGGTTCTCAAACTTTTTCTATAGTGTACCCCCTTCACCGGCACATACATAAATGATGGATGTGTGCAGTGTCAAAATGAACATTAAAAGGCTGCAAATACTCACAATTTAGAGAGAAACATAGCCCTGTGCTTCATGCAACTGTTGCATGATGATTTTCTGAGTACCCCTTGCAGTACTCCAAACTACCCTTAGGGGTACGCGTACCCCCATTTGAGAACCACTGATCTTGACCACTGCAACAGCCAGTGTTTCATCCTGAGTGTGTATGATTTGTAATAATATTTAACGCATCCGTATATAGAATTATCCACCTCCTACTTATGTCCTGGCTTATGTTCGTGGTTAACACGACCCCTGTGCTCGGCGAGGCGTGAGAACCACACTGAGAGCGCGGCGATGCTGCTCGCTACGCCATTACGGTCCCTCGACCCCCTTCCCTGAAGCGTGCTCCTCCGCGGCGTTCCGCTCGCACAGGGAATATTTCAGCAGGAAAACCCCACCCAGATATGAGGGAGAAGTCGTATTTTTATCTCTCTATCCGTACTTTCGGCCGCCCCCCCCAGCACGCCTCCCCGGCGGCCCCTCCCCCCCCCCGCCTCCCTCGGGGGGTCGGGAGATGAGCGCAGAGACAATGAGGAGAAGGAATCTAGGTCACTTTCCACTCCGGTGTGCGCTCTGCTGCTCAGGGATGGGGCT
>NC_082385.1:15314886-15421430 GCF_031168955.1 Gadus macrocephalus
TTTGCCATTAATCCAAATAGAATGATGATGATTTAAAAATGCATAAGCAACGTCCATCCTGCCTTATTCTATCATTTAGGGAATTCACTTTAAATACACCCTATTTAAGAAATGTATCGCATGTTTTCGACCACTGAGAGGTAGCGGCTGTAGCGTAGTGGATTAGCATAAGACCCGAACGCCAGCGACCGGGGTTCAAATTCGACGGTCTATCATCATTCATTTTACCCCCATAGATGTGGTGCCAGCACGGCCTTGAAAATATGGGTTCAAGTTCGAAAAATATAATTCCATAAGCTTTCGTGAATAAGTATTCCATATGCATGAGAATTAGGACTTTATAGGCTTCACATAAATTCACGTCACTTGGGAGTCGAACCCCCCGCGCAGATATTCAAGATTGACGCGCCACCTCCACTCTAGCACTCTGTCACTGAGACACGCTCAACAGTAATCATTCTCTACATAAGGTCCAAAAGGACGATCAAATAACGAACACCCTCTGATGAGAATCTGTATCTCTCATGAAGAACCCCAATTTCGTTGTTTGCACAATGACAATAAAGTCTGAAATCTGAATATCGTCAGACAATGCCAAGGGATCGGTTCTGTCCCGTAAAACCGTCTGTCTCCGGAGAGACGCCTGTACGAGAAGTGCGCCGGGGTCCACGGGAACACCCACAAATGGTGACGCCATTGTCAGAGGAGGGGCTAGGAAGCTGCGCACGCCGATTTAAGTAGCCGATCTCCGGCTATGGTGCGTTTTAATATCCATCCGTCTCGGAGGTCCGAGGACGTTGCCTAGCGACACGCACAAACACGCCCCTTTTCCTCGGACGGCGATCTCGCCATCTCGGTTGAACTCAGTGGTGACCGAGCGAAATTCCGAGACAGAATTCAAGATGGCTGCGCCCATTGTGACTTGAAGTATGAACTGTTTTCATTGTGCTTGGACCACTTTGGTGGTTTAAATGGTAATTTCAATCACTCGTATTACTGCAATACCTTACTGCGTCCGTATCTCTGCCTATGTACACAATATTGTATTTGTGTACAGCACTTTGGTCAACTACTGTTGTTTTAAATGTGCTATATAAATAAACTTGACTCGACTTAACTATGGCCTATAGCCTACTTATATTGGATCGCCTGGTCCTAACGACCGAGCGAAATAATAAAACGCTTGAAGTATGGGTGCGGCATCAGATCCGAGATCCGAGTCGGTTCGCAGAGAATACTCGAACGCAGCCAAAGGCTCTGGGTGTTGAGGGGCTGTCATGGTTGACACGCCTATTCAACATCGCGTGGGAGTCGGGTACAGTGCCAAAGGAGTGGCAAACCGGGGTGGTGGTTCCCCTGTTCAAAAAGGGGGACCAGAGAGTGTGTGCCAATTACCGGGGTATCACACTTCTCAGCCACCCTGGTAAAGTCTACTCCAAGGTGCTGGAAAGGAGGGTTCGGCCGATCGTCGAACCTCAGATTGAAGAGGAACAATGCGGTTTTCGCCCCGGACGTGGAACTACGGACCAGCTCTTCACTCTCGCAAGGATCCTGGAGGGGGTCTGGGAGTATGCCCATCCGGTCTACCTGTGTTTTGTGGATCTGGAGAAGGCGTATGACCGCGTCCCCCGGGAGAAACTGTGGGTGGTGTTGCGGGAGTATGGGGTAAGGGGGTCTCTCCTCAGGGCTATCCAATATCTGTACTCCCAAAGCGAGAGCTGTGTTCGCGTCCTCGGCAGCCAGTCAGTTTCGTTCTCATTGGGTGCTGGTCTCCGCCAGGGCTGCGCCTTGTCACCAATCCTGTTTGTGATATACATGGACAGGATATCGAGGCGTAGTCGTGGTGGGGAGGGGTTGCAGTTCGGTGGTCTGAGGATTTCGTCACTGCTTTTTGCAGATGATGTGGTCCTCATTGGATCATCGGCCTGTGACCTTCAGCACTCACTGGATCGGCTGGCGGCCGAGTGTGAAGCGGCTGGGATGAGGATCAGCACCGCTAAATCTGAGGCCATGACTCTTAGCAGGAAACCGGTGGATTGCTTACTCCGGGTAGGAAATGAGTCCTTAGCCCAAGTGAAGGAGTTCAAGTACCTCGGGGTCTTGTTCGCGAGTGAGGGTACTATGGAGCGTGAGATTGGCCGGAGAATCGGAGCAGCGGGGGCGGTATTGTGTTCGCTTTACCGCACCGTTGTTACGAAAAGAGAGCTGAGCTGCCAGGCAAAGCTCTCAATCTACCGGTCGATCTTCGTCGATATCCTCACCTATGGTCATGAGGGTTGGGTGGTGACCGAAAGGACGAGATTGCGGGTACAAGCGGCCGAGATGAGTTTTCTCAGAAGGGTGGCTGGCGTCTCCCTTAGGGATAGGGTGAGAAGCTCAGCCTATCCAGGGTGTGAAGCCCATCCATGAACTCGGATTAGAGCCGCTGCTCCTTTACTTAGAAAGGAGTCAGCTGAGGTGGTTCGGGCATCTGGCAAGGATGCCCACTGGGCGCCTCCCTTGGGAGGTGTTTCAGGTACGTCCAGTGGGGAGGAGACCTCGGGGAAGACCCAGGACTAGGTGGAGAGATTATATCTCAACACTGGCCTGGGAACGCCTCGGGATCCCCCCGTCAGAGCTGGTCAATGTGGCCCAGGAAAGGGAAGTCTGCTTGAGCTGCTCCCCCCGCGACCCGACCCCGGATAAGCGGATGACGATGAGATGAGATGAGATGTGCAAAAACGCAAACATATTCTCGCAAACAAGACAGTTCCTCTGCGTCTCTCGCAGAGGAACTGTCCTTAGGAGGCTTTTGCGGGATAAAAAAACAAGTGGTCAGTAAAATAAAGAATATGTTTGCGTTTTTGCACATGTAAATAGTTCATCTCGTTTGTTTAAAAGTTTTGAGTATACCCCTCCATAGCGTACATACATACATACATACATACATACATACATACATACATACATACATACATACATACATACATACATACATACATACATACATACATGCATACATGCATGCATGCATGCATGCATACATACATACATACATACATACATACATACATACATACATACATACATACATACATACATACATACATACATACATACATACATACATACATACATACATACACACATACATTTTCTATAAAACCGTTGTTCCCATCGACTTCACACTTGTATTGCTGGGGACCAAAGGAAGCGCAGCATCGACTGGGAAGTTGTTTGGAGGTGCGGTTCTCGAAACAATACTGCAGGCCAAGCGCTCGTATGTATTTCCTTTCTTTAGGCAGATCAACACTGCCATCTTGTGGTGCAATAAATAACAGACAAACAAGATTTATTACATAAACTCTAGTTGCCCCGAATGCAGAACAAAATGTCAAATGAAGAGCTACGGTTTAGTCCCCTAGCCTCCTCAAGTCAGAACGTGTAGAAGAGAACACATATTTAGTTGTTATAATTTATAGCAATTGATGAAAAAGGAGGATGCATCACATTTCCACAATGTGTAGGCCTACATGATGTCTGCACACGCCATGGGGCCTATATCCAATTTAAAATGAACAGTTACCATGCCATTGAAACTGAACAAATTTATATAGGATCTATTGTTAGCATAATATCAATCGGGGCATGGATGACGATAAACACATTCATGTTTCAAACATTTCATTTTAAATTGCATGTGTCCCAGTGGATCTCTCATCCTTCCTTTTCTTCTAAGTTTCAACAATTCAGCGGGTGCTTTGGTCAAAAGTGAGTTAAAATACGTTTGAAGAAAAGGGTTGAAGGGCCAATTTGGAGAACCTATTAAGAGGAAGAGGTCGGTCCAGACGGGCTGTCTGGGCGGACCGGAGAGATGAGTCCAGGGACCTGGCCATGATTGGGGTTTTAAAGTCAAGGGAGAGCTTATTCCAACTCTGAACTGACTTCCATGAAGTTAAGCAAAGGTTAAAGTTTTGAAATGTGTCCTCCTGATTCTACCTGGTTATTACAACACTGTTTGTTTCTGGTATCACGAGAAACAAAAGTTCACATGATACAAAGAGAGACACACTTTTGGGTTCTTACAGTTGTGGGGTTTGTCAAATTAACCTATACAAGAGACCATGTTGTGATCCTCAAGGCCATTACTGTTTGAAAGGGTTGTCAAACATATACACTGTGTAATATGTAGCACGGAATGGTGCCACGAAGTTCAACTAGAAGAGAATTAACACTGGCAGGGTTAGGGCTCCCGTTTTTTTTGAATGACGCTTTGTCAGTTGCTGTTTTAAGACACATTATATATTTATTCATGTATGCATTACAGTAAGTATATATGGGGGTACTGTTTTCTACGGCCTTCAATATAGGCCGTTTATGGAGTAGGCTACTGTATAATTATGATGAAATACTTACCAAATGAGTACATGATCACCGGTGCAAGAGGGTTTAACGTTTTTGTGATCAATATTCTGTCCAGAAACGTATCAACCCTTTGGCAGCTCGAATGATAGTCTTCGAACAAGAAACCATGTGGACCAGTTTGCCCTTTCTTAGTTTCATTATCCAGAAGAATCAATGTCTTGGAATATTGGCTTAACCCTACCTCAGCTATGCATCTTTTTAATAAGGGGATGTCTCAGTCCTTCAGATAAACCCAAACAAATGAGTGCATTACAGGGATAAATGCTAATTAGAGGAGGTGCAATCGATAGTAACCTGGAGACCCAACAGTATTTCTGGCTTGAACACACCTGAAAATAAAGCTGTAACATCACCATTGCCAAACAAACACACCATGTGGGTAGTTATATTTGTTTTGTGCTCACTTCGCCTCCGTTTCCCCCACACGAGAAACATAGGAGGAATACATCAATGTGCCATGATGTAAAAAGTGCCACAGGCCTCACCACCATAAACATTCTCTCCTTTCTACATTTACATACGAAGACCTGTATTTGAGCCTCTTCCCTCATGTACAGGTTGGGGGGATTCTAAACACCTGAAATGTTTTGGTCCATACTCGTAGCAGAGCAATGTTTTATCAAGGGTTTGAAGGCCTGTGGTGTTGCAACAGAAATAGGTAGGGAAAATGTTGGGTTACCACCTAAAGAAAAGGTTTTACGTTAGATCAAATATTTATTCAGTTCCTTTCAGTGTCTTGTTCTTTGATCATGTTTTAATGCCCAGCCTGGATGTTCTCACTTTGGATCAAGGTGTATAACACAACAGTAATACAAACTTATGCAATACAATATCAATACTATTATCCACAAACAAAACAGAATAGCATATTTAACGTGGTATTATAATAGTCTACAAGTTCACAGTCCAGTATAATTACCTAAATAAAGCTATTATAAGTAGCCTAAGTAAACCAAGTTTGGCATACAAAAAAACCCTGATCATTCATGTTGATAGTTTTCTGCATTTATTAGAATTCAATGAAAAAATAACAATGCTTCTTAATTGTCATTCACAGATAACCACATAATCATCCAAGATGCTGTGGGTGGCACACAATGGTGAACAGTCAGTGTGCACGGACTGCCCGACAGCCAGCAGCCAGCAGCCAGGAAGGGGACTCGACCCCGGGAGCTCCAGGGAAGGCGCGTGTCCGCGGCGGTGTGTGGACCGGAGCACCGACATGTTTTACTGAGCATTCACCAATATATATATACAGCAACGCTGTGGGCAATTTCATTTCATTGGACCGTTTTTTGCACCATAGTAAGGTAAGTGGTACTCGGAATCGTTCGTGTTTGTCAGATATGTTCAACAGAGAGCCTACATGCTAAGTATTCGCCACAATACAAAAGCCTTTCTTCGGTTGGGGAAAAAATGCCGGGCTTGCAGTAAGGCAGGCCCCGCAAGTGTCTTCCAAGTCCCCGAATGGGCATGGTCGTGTTGTCAATGTGTCCTGTGGGTTCAGCATGTTATAAATATCGGGTTCCTAACGCCGTACACCAACTGTTCACGAGCATTGGCTCCGTTTTGAGTCGTAATCGAGCAGTATCGCAGAGCTACCAGTATGGCCGTTACGGAGAAACATGGTTGCTCTGCGGAGTCTCCTGCAGCCCCACACCGGGCCTCGGTGCGCCCTGAGCCGGCTGAGCGCTACGGGGACAGGCGGCGGCGCTCTGCGGCAGCGAGGCGGGCAGTCTGTCGGGGGGAAGGCAGAACACGAAACGACGGGTTATGTAACACGAACAACGCGGCATCAATGTTGGCCACACGAAACTTTCTGTGCTCGGTGGATATGCTGTCAAACAAACTTAACGTGAACTTAACACAACATTACACCCCGCCGCACGGGGTTTTGTCTAACGTTATTTTATTTCGTTTTGTTACGTATCGGATTGTTCTTTGCTGCTGGGTTAGGGTTCTGGGCTTCGTTGTAATTCAATTAAATGTGTACTTTGTTTTGCGTTTAAGCTTAACTCTTGGATGACTTGTCGACTGCATTGGAGTAGGTTTGTGCACTGAATGCATCTCATAGCCGCTATGTTCTCCTGGTGGACTGGTGAGCACCGAGCATGGAGGGGAGCAAGGTGTACCCCGGCTAGATCTGAACCGGCTAGATCTAATCTGGCTAGATTTCAATCAGCTAGATCTCAACCAGATAGATCGCAACCAGCTAGATCATTGTCTTCCATGAACTAACGTTACAGCAGATTGGCTAACTAATGATGATAATAATAATTTTACTGTTACCTAAATGCAAACATAACCGAGGTGCTTTTCTTCGGCACTTCGCTCAACCGAACGCTATAATCCCCTTTTTGGCTGATTTAGCCATACAATGCCAACATGCCATGGTTATACTGTGCCTGAATAAGCTCGGTTACATGGTTGCCCTATTTTCATCCAGCTCGAATTATATTTTCTTCCCTGTTGTAGCAGCAATTTTAGTAACCCATTGTTATTTAGGAACCTAATCATCCCAGATAAAGAATACCATTAGTGGTACCCCTACCATTTAGGGTAATGTATGGGTTTATTACCTAAGGTTGGCTAAAGATTATTTATCAGCAGGCAAGGGGCATATTGTGGTGATTGTTGATTTGCCATTCTTGAGTTCACATATCATTTTTGTGCTATTCAAAAACAATAATGATACTCAGGTCTCATCAACAGTATACAGTAGGTGACATAAACCACTGCCAGTATTGAGATGTTTTGAGATAAGTCAACAAGTGGAATAAAAACGTATTGTATTACATAGCATATAAGCTAACGTTAGAAAAGCTGCAGAATAACCACAAAAAAATATTGGAATTAAAGCACAACTTATAACAAAGACTATTAGCATACAATATGAAATACATTTAAGATGATCCTTTCTTTGAGTCGATAATAGACAGACACTATCTAGTATCTACTTACAATTAAAGTATAAACAATTCCTCATCGTGATCATTGACCTTATCTAACGCATGCATAGCCATAGTCGTTGGCAATGTCTGTTTAACATTTGCTAATATGTCTAATACGAAACAACAATAAGGATAGAGAACCTGTCCATACATTAAATACAAATGTATAAGTTTGGACATGTAGAGACACGAATGTAAATAAGGCATCGATTTATTGATTTACAAAACAAGACATGTTATACGGTGTATATATTTATATACTTATGCTTTTTCTATTCACAGATTGGACAATGGGACTCTGAGTGGAGGCTTCAGCACTCCCATGATTCATCCCACCCCGGCCCACTAGAATGTACTTGATGAATGTGCCTCCATTTGCAGCAACTCATACAGAATGGAGGACCTGTGGCCCACCCCCAGACTTTAGCCTCCACGGCTTACACAGCTCTGACAGTGAGTTGTCGACCGGAGACGCCAACATCCAGGATAAGGTCCAGATGATCATTAAAAGCTTGAGGAGCACCCAGTCCTCCATTGACATGGGTGACGAGATCGTAGGAAACGTGCCGCAAGGACAGGAAGTGCACCTCGAGGCCTGCAAGTTTGGAATTGGCCCTTTGGTAGGAGCCAAATCATCAACAGGTTCTGGTACTGAATCCCGACAAACGCAATCAGTGTTTCCAGTCAAATCCGAGAGCCAGGATTCGGACAGTGATGACAGTGTGGACCGAGGGATTGAGGAAGCTATATTGGAGTACCTAAAGGAAAAGGACGGACATAAACGCAATGAAGAACCGTCATCCAACATCCTTCTCCCTTCAAAAGTCCATAGGAAAACCCCTCCTGTCCCTGAGATTTGTAAACAACATTCCGACAGCAATATAGTCTTAAGTGCCAACCACCAGTTTTCAAAAATCACTGAAGTTGAAACCCCCATGGCACCAGTTCAGAGTTCAGTGACAAAAAATAATTCCCTTCCCTTCAAAGACATTCCCGTTAAGAAAATGGAAAAAAGTATGTCAACCAAAAGTGTGCTATCCAAAGAACCCAAAAAAGTAATGGAAAACAACTTCGATAAAAAAGCAAAAGACCCGGTCCCAGTCAAAACAGAGAAGGATTCACTGGACTCAAGTAGTGATGATGGGATTGAGGAGGCCATCCAAAAGTACCAGTTGGAGAAAAAAGACAAGGAGATTGGAAGCAAGGAAGCCTGCAACTCCTTTCCATCACAAGACCTTACTGACTCCAGTAGCAGTGATGATGGGATTGAAGAGGCCATTCGCAGCTACCAACGCGAGCAATTAAAAGAAAAGAATGTGCCCAAACCACTTTTGCTCAAGCAAAGGCCTAGTATAAAGTCACCATTGCAGTCTCTCTGTAGTTCAAACACAGAAAAAATAAACAAACTTAAATCCAAAAAGAAAAGTAAAAATAAGAATCTGCAATCTGGCCCCCCTCTGTCATCTGTTCTCCTACCCAAAAGCTCACTATTTGGCAGCTCGAACAGTAATGGGAATGGGACACTTCTGTTAAAAGAAGAACCCTTTAAGATTCACTCCCCAACCACTACAAAGACCACACCCGCAGAGCTCATGTGTGCTGAGGCAATTTTAGATATTTCAAAGGCTGTAATGCCTGCAGCGTTCACTGCTACTGTCAGCATTGACGGCTTCAATACAAATGAAACATTATCGGGCCCTTCTACAACCGCGGGTGGAAGTAGTGACAGTTCCATAGACAGTGAAGACGGAATTGAACAAGAAATCTGTATGTTCCTTGAGCAGAAGGCCCAAATGCAGAAACAGCCTCAGACTACTGCCACGCTCTCCTCACTGCCAGCCAGCCTGAATGAGCCGGATATGGCGAAGGGAAAACCAGAATCAATCCAGAAAAAGGTTTTGAGACTGTCACTTACTCAGAGAAGAAAACTGAAATCGCAAGACTGCAAGAAGCCAGTAACAAGCCCCAAAAGGATGAATGAGCTTGCTTTGAAAGACGGGGAAGGATCAAGCTCCCTCGTGTCTTACCAGATGGAGCTGTCGCCATCTTCTGTTGAATTCGACAAGACTGAGAGGGGAGGAGACAAAAGCAGCTCTCTAGATAGTGACGAGGACCTGGACACGGCGATTAAAGACTTGCTCAAGACTAAGAAGAAGTTGAAAAGAAAGACGAGAGACATGAAGCTGAAATCAAGGAAGTGCCTCAAGGATCCTGAGCCTTGTGACGGCATTCCAACAAAAAAGCAAAAACTCAACCCTGTTTCTAAGAGGGTGGTTTTGAAGAAAGCTCCCCTCAAAAACAGGGATATGAGCGAGAAGACTAAAGTGAGTAGGAAGAGCCCATCACAACAGAAGCAAACTATCAAAAGAATAGATGATGGCGGAGCAGGAGAAACAGACCAATTAAAAGGGACAGGAAGTGGAAATGTTTTGTCGCTGTTTACTAGTGAGAGTGCTGTTCAAGGAAGTGAAGACAACAGCTCAGTAGACAGCGATGACAGCATTGAACAGGAGATCCGGAAATTCCTGGCTGAAAAGGCAAAGGTCATCCCCACAGAGACTAGAAACAAGGACGAGGATCAGCCGATCTATGGCAGCATCAGTAAGCAGTTAACAGAAAAAGCGACTAAATTGGAAAGTCAGCTGGCTGAAATTCCAACACCAGAGAACACTCGCCTACCTGACGTTCAAAGCAAGTTGTGTGAGGACGGACTGTCTTCGATGACTCCTTTGACGATTGGAACTACATGTCACCCGTCTCTCCTGTCCCGTAGTCCTTCTCTTTTGCAGCACACAGATGGAGTGGTGAAGCGAGAGGAGCTGAGGCCTTCCATTGGGAGTGGTCATGCCAGTTCTAATTCTCATTTGGAAAAGGCAAGAGCTCGGCCGGCTACTAGTCCCAGCGTCGTTCAGCCTTTCTCTGACGCTATGAAGTGGCGTCAAAGCCTGGGACTCCCCATCAAGAACACCAGGCCTGTGTTTGCCATTCAGCCTTCTTCCCATATCACTTCCTCCAGTATGAACGAGACGGCGGCAGCAGCAGCAGCAGCAGCAACACCTTTTCACAGGGCAAGGATAAACCCCAAACCACACACACCTGTCACTCTATGGACATCCGCAAGAAACAGCCAACCGGTCTCGCCTATTCGCCACTACCCAGAGACACCTGTAAACCCAATGTCTAGTTCTGTGCCTAACCCTTTCTTTGCCACAAAACATAGCCTGGGGAGGTCTCCTATGATGGGACTCTCATCCGGGAAGCAGAGTCAGGCAGAGAGGGAGAGTCGCTTGGCCCCTCCTAGCGAACAGGACCAGGGTGCGTTCACCAGGCTAGACCCCACACGTAGAAGCGGCCAGGTCTGGGTCCAGGCCAGTCCCATGAGCGAAGGGAGAGCAGAAAAGCTGACCAGCAGGGGCAATGAAGGAAGGGAGGAGTTTGCGTCCGCTGAGAAGGCAGTGCAGTCAGTAAAGATGGAGGTTGAAGATTTTGTAGACGAGACAGATTGTGAGCTAGAGGAGAGGCGTGAAACAGAGAAGACCCGGGGAGTTTCTTCGATGTAAGTACAGGCACCACTACGATGAACACAGCCACCTAGCATCTCTAGCCAAAATGAAACACCCTCATTAGATGAGTGGGCCCCACTTAGACGTAAGCAAGTATCAATTTGATTTTTATAGGAATCAAAGGGAATTTCGTCGCCATAGAAGTTACCCCCTCCCCCCATCCCAGCCCCTCGAGCCTAGGAGACTTGATTTGCCTTTTGATTTGACTATCATTGAGCCTTGACCAGCAATAACCTTCCCTTGTGGTGTGCAGTTTATTTTGCCAATACTATTAATAGGTTTTCCAGACTTCCAGACTCAAAACAATTGGAACAATTGCTTCTCGAGATTAGGCCAAGTTAAAATCAAAGTAATTGCTGTTCTATGACACAGCAAACATTGATCCTACAGAGGAAGAAAAGGATTAATAATTCACATTTCAAATGCACAACAATGTATGGCTTAGGGTCATTAACAGAGACACAGGAGTAATAGCATTTCACTGTGCAATTCACTGTTTTTTGTAACTTTTTATTAGACTGGCTTTTATAAAATATAGGCTTATTTCATTTGGGCTTGCTTGATTATGTTGAGCTAAGGAGAAGAGCATTTGATGAAACCTAAAGGAGAAAACGATTGAGGATCAGCTGGTATATACGATAACAAGTTTAAATTTGTCATATCATACATCCTACAGTATATATGTAAGATTGGTTGCAGTCCTTTAGTACACCATCTGAACTATTAGCTGAGCTTCGTTGTCAGTATAAACTTGTTCCTCAGGCAGTCAATGGAGTGAACTTGTACAACACCAAGCTACGAGTTAGTAACAGGCCCACTTATAACCTATACTATCCGATCCTACTTATAACTTGCTATTACCTGTTCTTTACCTGCCGTTAGTCCCTCCCTTTTCAACGGTTTGCCACTGTAACTTAACTTACGTTTGTCATCACATATCCTCTAATGGTAAATGTCGCGAGATGGGCTACAATAACAAAATATTATTAACTACAATCTTTCTCCCTTTATTTCACTTTGGGCCTAATAATTTGTCTTTGGGAATCATTGGATCTAGTGAACCCGAATTGGTACTTCAATGGGGCTGATGCCTTAATCTTAATTTGATGAAATACTAATGCTAGAAATCTATAGCAATTAATCCTTTTGAACTATAGAGAAGGCCTTATAAATCTGTTCATCACACGTGTTCCCTCCCACAATGCAATGCAACACAAAATAGGAAGGCAAGGAGGATTATCTACTCTACTAACGTGAAGCATCACAGTCTTTACTTCTGTTTACAGTGTCTCTGTTTTTTATTAAGGGTTTATCGGAAGGAATGGAAATATAAGGGTCACCTTTTTGCTGGTCCTAGACCAGTTCTCTGTAACTTAAAATTGTTGAGTGTCACCGGGTCCTAATCTTTGTTTTCTCTCGCTCTCTCGCTCTCTCACTCTCTCTCTACTAGTTTTGACTTTCAGTGTGTTAACTTCTGTTATGTTGGTCCTATAAATGTTTTCTTGAATTTCCTATGTGAAAAGTTATTTATATTTGTTTATCAAAAAAAAGACTTGCTGAATATGCTGTGCATTGCCAGTTTTTGTAAATATTTTGCATAAAGTGTTTTTTTTCCTCTCTTTAATCCTTTCAAATGAAAGAAAAAAAACATAGCTGTATCTTTTAGGTTCAACTGACTGCAATAAAGAGTGGATAAAAAATATTCATTGTTTATCATTCTGAAATGTGGGTTTGGCTGCCCATTATGCTATTAAAAAGTGCAGGATGTAATATATATAGTATCATCAACCTATGAGGTTACAGATCACGCCAATGAAATCCCCCCCCCTTCCAATTTCCTACCACGTAGGAGAAGCAAAAATTATGTTATCGTCAACAACAGAATTGAGTTGCCATGGTTCAAGGACTGAAGTTCCTTAATAGATTCATACATTTTATTTGTGATTTAGTACGTGCAACTATAGGTCATAGCTTACAAGTAAAATAGAGATGATGGTTGATTATTCTGCATTGTGGTAGCATTTATAAAAAAAACTTTCCGGTCCCTAAAGCCATTTGTCAGTTCTGGGCTACGGTACAATCAGGGTGGACCAACATGGTATGCTCTGTGGAAGAGGACCCACTCCTTATGTAGATATAGAGGGGTTATTCTAAGATGGCGTGAACACAATTCCTATTTGTATGGGACATTGTATTATACTTATTAAAACATACTGATCAATATTAGATTCCATTTATGCCAAGTCTGTTTAGCTAGATGCCACTCAATTCTGTACACTGCACCTTTAAGACTTTCTTCTTTTGTTTAAAAATTTCCTGTTTCAATTGAATGGTTCTATTTGAATATGTAAATTGTACAATTCGGAGGAGACTACTTGTGTAAGGTCACACTTGTTTACAGAGTAATCTCGCATCTAGACTATCGTGCCTTTTTCTACATAAACTAAATTAAGAAAGAATATATTTGGGTTGATTTCGATTTGTGTCTGACTATTGTAATCATTGGAATTCACTTTCAAAGTAATGTAATGTCTAATTACTTGATTTTGCACCAAAAATGTTGGCTGAAGTGACAAGCTACCTAGAGCAGGGATAGCAGTGGGCTAGTACTTCATAGTCAGTAGCAGTAAAGGTGCAGTCTGATTAATCTCCTACACCTTCTTGCTCAGGTCTCTGGCCAGGGCAATTGATCCTGGCGTTCCTCTCAAGCCTTACATAGCCCTGACCACAGGGGAGAGGAGCAACATGTTTCCCAGAAGATACAGGAAGGGGCTTCGCTCAAAGGTACATAGTCAGAAAAACTATAGCCAAGCTGCAATCCAACATATCACTATTGCAATTAAGTATTTGTGCATCCGTTATCCCGCAGTGCATGGCAGTTTAGAGTTTAAGAGTATTTTCTCGATCTTCTAGGGGTTTTCTTATAGTCTGACGATGGAAATTGTCTGACTCTCATCGTCCACAGTTTCTGTGAATCGCCTTGGAATTTCTGAAGATTGTAATTGTGTTAATTTGATTCATTTCACAGAACAAGACCTTGGAGCATGTCAAAAGAAAGCTTACGTTCATCCGTTCAAGTGTGTAGAAAAGTGCACACCACATTAGTATACAAGCCTTGAAATTAATGCAAATTATTCAAGGTTAGGTTTAAAAAAATAAAATTAAAGGTTAACAGTTTGTTTAGGTAGTTCTGAACTCGGATTTCATAAAATTTTACGTTTTATTTCAGTGAAGACATAGCAGAACTCGGGTTTCATTCAATGTTATGTTATTTTTTCAGTGAAGACACTTATTTTACTTTCAATTTTTTGTTAGACATATTCTAAATGATATTGATGCAGCTTTATGACAACACAGTGTTAGGACCATGGTTACCTCCAACAAATGATTTGTTATTTTGTTTGAGCTCTCAGAAATGTAGAGAGCAAGCGGAGGAATAAATGTAGACACAATGCATTTGCCCATATTGAATATGCGTTCTTTACACTTGTTCAAACGATTACCATGTTTTTGTCACAAACAAAATCCCCTTTATACACGTTCTCAGCGGACATCCTTCGAGTTAGCTTGTGTCAGTGGCTGATAGTGTATTACTTAATAAAGTTGTTACGTTTGTTCTTGAATGCTCGATTATATGGGAAGTGTAGTCTTTGTTTAATAGGTAATGAGCGTAGTCCCTTTTCAACGGTGATGTCACAAAGAAGCGTCGCGTGTACCGGCGCACAGGCTTTACGTCATTTCGGGGACCTCGCGGACCAATGGCAGCAAGATTGGGCTAGATTTCCTGCCCAATTTTACCCAATCTGGCAACACAGACATTGGGAACGCTGTGACCTTCTGTGGGTGGGAACATCAGCAAGCATGGTCGCCCGAGTTTTAACGAAAGGTATGATGATATGTAATTTTATTGACGGTGAGCGTTATATACCTTTTGTGATCAAATGCCCACCGTTGTCTAGTAAGGATAGGAAGGAAACCTTTAACTCGTCTGTAAGGTGAACAATGTGTGTCATGGTTCGGTAGCTGCATGTTGGTGGTCAGGTTGAGCTTAGCGCCGTGCTTCTTCATGTCCTTAGTTCTGTTATTTTCCAGGTATTTGGGCTTTATGTAATCCTCGATTTGTACCAGTCGGGTGCTCCAGCCATGGGCATCTCTCTGTCGCTGCAGCACAAATCAAGTCGCCTCAGATCCAAGCGGACATTAACGCGACAGGTGAGCATATTCCTATGTTACTTGAGACGTACGCATAGTGCACCTAGTACACATATTCCACATTGTATACAGTACACCTAGTACAAATAGTACACTTAGTAAACATAGTACACAGTACCCCGGTTAGCATCATACACAAATGACATGGCGATGATTCTGCTCTTAATATACTGTGTTATTTATCTAGACAAAATCCTGAGCCAGCCACTGGAGACTGAAGACTTCTTCCGCCTGTCAGAGCTTTTCTCTTTGAAAGACTTGTTCGATGCAAGAGTTCACCTTGGTCACAAAAAAGGATGCAGACACAGGTATGAGGAATTTTACAAATCCGAGGTTTTGGGGGAAATGGTAGGCTGCTTTCTCAAAAAGGATTGTTTTGGTTAGCTGTTTGGTATTTTGTATGTGATGTATTTAATTGTGAGAAAAGGAATATTTCACTGCATTGGCTGTTATGGTTACAACCGAAAGATAAAATTGCTTCCCACTAAGATCACTCAATTATGGTTGACTATTACTGTTCATGTAACCGTAGTTATTATATCAGCAAAAATTTGAGGGAATCTGATATTTACAGAATTTAAAAAGGAGCCAGTAGCAACTTACTTGCCAAGGCCTGAATGTATAGGCTCCTCTTCATTTTGGTGGATGTTAGGCTATCTCGCTGACAGATGAAGAGCTCACGGATTGAACCCAGAACCTTGTCTCTTTCTCCCCCCGAGGCTGATGCAGCCGTACCTGTTCGGCTGCCGTCTGGACCAGGACATCATCGACCTGGACCAGACCGTGGAGCACCTTCAACTGGCGCTCAACTTCACGGCCCACGTAGCGTACCGCGGCGGCATCATCCTCTTCGTCAGCCGCCGCCGCCAGTTCAGCCACCTGGTGGAAAGCACGGCCAGGGATTGTGGCGAGTACGCCCACACCCGCTACTGGCAGGGCGGCCTGCTCACCAACGCGCCCATCCAGTACGGGCCCGGCGTGAGGCTCCCTGACCTGGTGGTTTTCCTGTCCACGCTCAACAACGTGTTCCAGCAGCATGTCGGCGTGCGCGACGCTGCCAAGATGAACATCCCCACGGTGGGCATGGTGGACACCAACTGCAACCCCAGCCTGCTGACCTACCCGGTGCCCGGCAACGACGACACGCCCCTTGCCATGGAGCTGTACTGCCGCCTGTTCAAGATAACGGTGAACCGGGCTAAGGACAAGCGGCGGCAGATGGAGCTGCTGCACGGGTTGATGACGCCGCCGCCGCCCCCCACACAGAGCTCGTGAGCCCCAGGACTGAGACACATTTTGTTTGCTTTTTGAATGATGTCTCGCTCAGGTCAAGACCTTCTACTGCGGGTTAGGTGGTTTGATGGTGATTTCATCTTACTGTCACGTTCAGTTGTTGAGCCTCGGCTTTCGGTTTTGGGATGTTGTTTTGCGATTGAATGCTGTGCAGCAGATATGCAACGGTGGATGCTCGGGTTTGTAAATAGTAATCTCAGATGTCCTTCTACTCAACACTTTCTTTTTTCTTTGTCACTTGGTCTGAAACGTATAAGACTGAATATTACTCAATAAAATCTGTTTTCTTGTTCAGAATTTACGGTTATGTTTTCTTGTCCTAAGTTGACTGTTAGAATAGTAATTTCAAGTGTTCAAATTCACATTGTCATCCATAGCAATGTTTTTTCTTGATTAAACATGACCTCTGGTGGTTGAAATGTGAATGTGTTGTATTCAGAACCAAGAAATATGATACCGGGGCTTCCTGTTATTTATAATTATATATAATATATAATAGGTTATTCAAAATTACTCCAATTGATTGCTTTTGAGCTTACTCGATAGTCAATGAAACCCTATCAAATATTTGTTTGAAAATGAAGGACTTGGACACAGGCCTACTGGGGTTGGTGCTCCTAAAGGCTTGCAGCAGGCTTAAACTGTTTGCATCGTATCTTGTGTTCAATAGCAATCAAGTAGTGGACATTGATCTTTTGAAGGCCCTCACATTTCTTCAATCGCCAGAAATACATGTAAGATGCTCAATTTGCAAATGGCCTTTTCAGTATTTTTACCCTGGTAGTAAAATGTTAGTTGTGTGATAGGTTCAACCCGTATTAACTTAATAATGCTCAGTTGTCCTAAACTATCAAGATCTTAGGGAAAATTACCATTTTATGATCTAAAACAATATCCCTTGCACTATAGTGCAAGTAAAACATGCATTAGTAACCCATTCATGTTTCCACAACAAATAATATTTCAAATTTAAATGTATTTGCGAAAACCAGGGCAATTGGTTATTTCAGAAAACCAAATATTTATTTTCTTTGTTTTCAAACACAGGCAAAATCCCTCTCAATAATAGATTGACATAATACTAAGCTTTACAACACAAAGTATATAACAAAAACACATTTGAAAGAGGCTTCTGCTTTTATTTAATAAATTCACAGTTTCATCTAATTCATAGTCTTGTGTAAAAACCGATAATGGACCATTGGCAACCAGAAAAATCCCACTGACAAACGTTAGTGGGTCACACCCTGCTGCAAAAAAAACTTGCAGTGCTTCCTCTCGGTCCTACAGGACCACGTCTCTTCTCCCAGCCCCTAACCCCACCCCTCTGCTGCCGTGTGTCTTACGAGTACTGCGTGTTGGAGATCTTCTTCCACAGCAGGGTCTTCAGGTTGTTGAGCACCAGCGAGTGGTGGACCTCCATCTGACTGGCCAGGCCGCTGAGCGTCACGCAGGTGCGCAGCTGCTTCTCCAGGTCCGGCCGCAGCTCTGCTGGTGCCCCGGACAGCAGGAAGTCCTGCAGCAGTGTGCACACCTTGGCCAGGTTGGGCCGCACCACCTCCAGGTTGCACTGCTTGGCCAGCCGGTCGCATGTGGCGGTGCAGTCGCGGCCGTACGTGCAGTCGACGTTGGTCTCGCAGCGCCGCCCGCGCAGGTACCCCCGCACCGTGGCCTCGGACGCCACGCTGCGCAGGTCGGCCATGCGGCAGTCGTACCGGCCGTTGTAACCCACCTGCCGTGGGCTGGCGTCGCACATCAGGAAGCTGCCGTAGGCGCCGTGGAATATCTCCTCCACGAACTCCAGCAGGCCGATGGTGATGCGGGCGCGGCGGGGCCAGGCCGGGGCCAGCCAACGGTTGAGGCCGGAGCTCACCACCTCGGGGACAAGGGGCCGCAGGTAGCTGGGGACGTCCAGCCGGTAGAGGGCGCTGTGGGCCACGCGCTCCGTCACGTAGAGGTCCCCGCAGAAGCCCAGCAGCTTGGGGGTGTGCTCCTTCTCTTGCAGCGCTAGCATCAGGAGAAACTCGTTGATCTGCAGTAGGGCCCACACCGACTTGGCCTCGGCCAGTGACACCTTGCCGTCCCGGGTGACGTCGGCCAGTGTGATGACCCGCTCCACCAGAGCGTTGAGGGACGGCTGGTCACCCAGGTTGGACTTCAGTGGTGCAGGGTTTCAAACCGTCAGTATGTTTTTAAGGCCGTAACAGTGCAATACGTAGTAGTCTTTAAACTATGGTTGTGCAGCACTATACTTATTTTTCCTGTTATGTTAGGTATAAGCATCTGCGAGAAGAACAAATGTTAAAGGACAATTCCGGTATTTTGAACATTGAGCCCCCTTTCTGGTTTGTCTAGGATGAAATAGAGGTTAGGGGTTAATTTTGAATATTGGTCCTGTCTCGGGTATTTGGCTCATTTTGAATCGCCCCTGCCTGCTTCACATTGGCTGGCTATGTGAATTCACAAAACTGTCCTTAAAACACCCCTAAACGTTTGTTCTCAGAAATGTGAAACTCATCGAGCGGTCAGTGGTGTTCGTTGTTCCTTATCAAGTATCGTAGCGAAATACAGTTTCTGTCGTGTTTTATTTGGCATTTTGTAAATCCATGTGAACGGAAACCGGACTGGAACCGGAAACGGAAGGGGGTGGTTGTAGTCTTTTCGCTCAGTTCTATCGGTTCAATCAACAGTAGGGCTACAACCGAGCAAAAAGACTACAACCACCCCCCCTTTCCGTTTCCGTTTAAGAACATTTAGGGGTGTTTTAAGGACAGGTTTTAGCCAGTCGTTGTGAAGCAGGCAGGGGTGATTCGAAATTAGCCAAATACAGGACCAATATTCTAAATTTCGGTGTTAACCACTCCATTTCCTCCTAGACAAACCAGAAAGGGGGCTCGATGTTGAAAATACCGGAATTCTCCTTTAATATAGTGGTGACAACCATGTTATTCAACTCTAAAACGTGTGATTTCATCAGGATATACTGGTCATCTTTAAATAGGTAATGGAGTAATAATGACCTTGTAAAGACCTTTGCTGAAAAAAAAGATTATATCATAAAATACCCATATCTTTAATTGTGTAGCATCTGCAGTAGCTGCTATCATTGCTGTACACGGGGAATGGGTTAGCCTAGCGATTGTTAGTTCTTGCACTTGGTTCTATGAACATCTTTACTGTACTGACAGCGATATGTTGTTTCACTTCTTATGACAAATGTACTTATTGTGAGTCGCTTTGGATAAAAGCGTCTGCTAAATGCCCTAAATGTAAATGTAAATATTATTCAATACAATTTTATTGATGGAAGTTAAAGTAACATAAAGCCTTTTTCCAAACACGGAAATTGTTTTTAGCAATCTAATATTAAAGCAATAAATCAAGATAACAGTAACTGCTCTCAATATTTGTTTGCATAGACGCCCTTTTAACAGCCAGTGTGTAAATGTATCCCTTTTCAAAAAGCACAACTTGATAATAATAGGATAATTTTTCCCCTGCACTACACACTAAGGTTTACTATAAAGACTGGCTGCTTTGACCAGAACATTAATTCACTGCTTCCCTCAACTGTATGTACGATAGCGCCTTTCAGCGTTGAGACACAATAACGTGACTACCTGCCTCTATACATGTTGAAGCGTTTCAACTAATGACCTTTGTTCTAGCAGCTGAGGGCCCCTGGCATTAAGCATGCATCATTGACCATGCAATGGACATCCCCCAGTTTCACTTCCCCTGATGTTCTCTACAGGGGTGCGGGTGTATTGAGTGTGCGCTGGGAGACACAGACAGCTGGTTAAGCGTTTGTGTTGAATTTGAACAGAATAATAATTTAAATAGTGTTATAATTGACTTTGTGTAATGTTTATCCGGTGTACATTTAAGGGTAATATCTGCAGAGACCGAGGAAGAGAGGCACCTTGAAGAAGCTATGGAGCATCTCCCTGAACTCGTCCATGGACGTCCCGCGGGTGGGCTTGTCAAACAGGCTGGTCTCCGGTCTGAGTCCTGGGTCCGGAGCCCCCTCCGCCTTCAGGCTCTCCTGCAGCCCACACTTGATCACCACGGGCCGGTCCTTCCACTGGCCATCGTACACCTACATGATACGTCATTCAGTGTCCTTGCAACATGTGTACCCACTAAGATTCATGTAGTAAGCCCCACCTTGCATCCGTCCGGTTCTCATGATGTTAATGTAAATAAACACACTTTTGATTATAGCTCTCGGAGTTGTCCGTTTGGAGATGGATGCGCTATATATGTGGCTGTGTGTGTGTGTGCGTGTGTGGTATGCGTGTGTTTTCGTACGTGTTTGTCTGCATATGTGGGTGTGAGCATGTGTGTGCTTGTGTGTGTGCGTGTGTGTGCTCCATGTGCTTGTGTGTGTACCTGGTAAGCAGGGGATGTGGACAGGCACCTCTGCAGGGTCAGAGTCCTCTGGTCACACAGGGCCTTGCAGGCTGACCCAGAGATGATTCCTCTCCTGTAGTGATCACACTGGAGACCCAAACAGGAAACAAGTGCCATTAACCACAGGAAATGTCCCAAGAAGATCCATCTAGTCTAAATTTAGTCATGTGAAACCCCCTGCTTTCCCGGATCGGTCAGGAAACTGCTGTGGACAGCAGATTGGTTTATTAAGAAGGAAAGACATGTTAGAAGGAGAAAGAGTTGGATTTGGATACGTGTCCACTACATACAGTATGTTGTGGGATTTTACTTTATGGCCTATTTACTTCATGCCACTATTAATGAGGGAGATATTCTCACCCTCATTAATTGTGAGCTGTAGGTCGAGCCATATCTTATGTTGTACGCATCTGTCTAATGTGCTGCTCTACAGTGATCCTTGCTTGTTCACAATTAATTGCTTCTAATTCCCTGCTTTTTTATACTTGAACTGAAATTAATTTACAACCTGCCTATAACTTTTCTCAAACAACACTTACACATTGCATACACTTTAGACCATCGGGTGCATAATATCTAGCCTCCTGTTTAGGATACCACTGTAAAGCACTTTGAGTGTCATTAAAGTTCACCAGTATAACTTACGATGACCACATGACAGACGTGTCCACGGCAGAGCTCAGTGTAGGAGGCGTACTGCATGTAGACCACCCAGCTGGCCCCCAGGATGCATAGCCATGCCAACAGCAGGTACTTCACCTTTATGGCTGGGAGGCGACTCTGGGAAAATGAAGGATATAAATAATGAAGGCGTGGGGATCATGAATATCAAATAGGGGCCAGTCTAGGACTTAGCCCCATGGAATGATGGATGTTTCACATCTGCAATGGTTTGTTTTGAAGGCAACTGACTAGGGGAAAGGGGGACACCCCCAAGACGTCATAGATTTAAAAGGGTTACATCTAATCTTGGAAGGGAAACTTACATGGGGACTGAAATAGTCATAAATTCCCCCTGAATGCAAAAATCCTAGATCTCACACGTTTTTGCCTATAATTGTATTCACAAAGGAATACATTAAGTTAATTAAACACATTAATATGGGCTGGCTCTATGTTAGATACATGGAGATGGGTATCAGTAGGCTATGTTAAAAAGTGGCCATCACTATCGATGTCAGCATCTGATGGGAGCACTAGAATATGTCGGGCAGCCTAATATTCATTAATGCCTGAAGCATATCGACCACTGACACGTGGATAGCAGCCTTATAGAAGGGGTATTTTGAAAATGGCGTATTATTATCTGTCCGTACCTGAAAGCCCTTCGACAGAGGGCAGAACACCATAAAGTGAACCAGCCTCCGTAGAGCCCTGGGCATCGTGAGCCGCTCCGTCGGGATGGATGGCGGGTCCCCGTTCAATCACATGGCCCGGTGCGACAGTAGCTCAGGAGGTCGAACGGGTTGACTGGTAACTTGAAGGTTGCTAGTTCGATCCCCGGCTACTCCTGGCTCGGTGTCGAGGTGGTCCTGAGCAAGACAACTCACCCTGATGAGCTGTGCTGTCGCCCTGCGTGATTGACTCCGCCGTCGCTGTGTGAATGAATGGTTGTAGGTCGCTTTGGATTAAAGCGTCAGGAAAATCCCCTAAATGTAAATGAACCCGCAGAGTGCGAACCACATCAGCAAACCGACACTCCACATCCGCGACGGCATGTTCACTCACTGGTCATACACAAGCGGTTTATTCGGTGCAGCCGGACTTCGGGTTACATCGCTGTCCTGGTTCTCGGAAGGATGAGCAGAGAGAGTCCGTCGTGGTTCCGGAGAGCCGCCTGCCTCTATCCTCATGGATCACAGCATTCACTGTCAGCTCGAATGAAATAAAAAGAATGTCCGATATTATGGATGGCACACAAATTTGTGCCAATTGGCATTCTCTACCAGTCCCGGAACATCATGTGGCCATCGTCCTACTCTTTGGATCGCAGCGTGTTCACATCGATCCAGCTGAGCGCATATTTAAAGGCACAGGCCCTCATTTATAGATGTATTTTAGATCCGACTTCATGCGATATATATATATATATATATATATATATATATATATATATATATATATATATATTTATTTATTTATACAACGGGGGGCCTGAATCCAGCGATCTGATTGGTTCCTAACTGTTGTATAATGAGCGTATACATAACTGCTATGACGCCCAATCATTTTGTGAAAGTAGGCCTATCACTCCGCGCCTTGAAGTGGAAAGTGTCAAAGAATACAACCGTATTTTTTTCTAGTGTGTGTGTGTGAAGTCATTTTGCCATAATTTTAACAGTTGTATAAAAGCAATAGCACAGTTCACTGAAGTCTAAAATCGGCGAGTGAACTGCTCCATAGGATAAATTGGCAGCCAGGAGGGACTACTTTTTGGTAGTCTTTAATAAAACGGCTACTTTGACTTTCTTGGTTTCTTTTTAAATGTAGTGTGTCTATGATTTTCGTTTCGTCATAACAGTAACCGTTGTATAAAAGCAATAGATCACTTCAGTCAGTGGCATGTGCTCATTATACCACTGTGAAGGGGGTCACACATAATGAGCACATACCACAGCCTGGCGTGATCTATTGCTTAAATAAATATATATATATATATATATAATTATTTTTAGCCTTATATTTATTTATTTAATTTATTCAAAAACCAGAACAACATTTCATACATCAAAAAAATCCAATGGGACAATTAAGAAAGCTATTTAAAACACGAGCAATCCTTGCTTAATGCGACTTCAGTGATCCCCTTGAACGTCTCAATTGGGACCAGTCGCTCCAGTTTTGTCTATTCCATCTCTCTTGAGCAAAAAAGTTAAAAGCAATCTTTCCTGATATGCTAATCGGCAATTGGAAGGGAATATAGGCCTAGGCCTACTACACATATTGTTATAGAAATCGCTCTAAAGGTGCTGGATATAAGCTATTATCGTGGTGTCAGCTGTTGAGTATAGTGAACTGGGAGGAGAATATCCGTTCCGTGCGGAAAGACTGCCTATGTAATCACACACTTTCATGAGTAGGCTAATCAATATCGCATTTCCAATATCTGCAACTTGCTTAATCTTATCTGAACGATTGAACCTTGACATTTATCTTACTCGTGTTTCTGAAATAGCCTAGTAGTCCTACAACTGGAAATGCAGTAGGCCTATTTGAATTTAAAAAAGGCGAATTAAAAACGAATGAATTCAGATTACTTTGTTTTCAAGGTATAATATTTCGTCTTAAATACAGTGGCTTTTTAAAAAACAAAACATTATGGTCTGCGTATGATTTAGTAAAGCTACAAATACAATTTACGAGAGAGAAAGATGTATAGATATTAGTGCTGTCAAGCGATTAATCGCATTAATGCCATAGTTAACTCATGATTAATCGCGATTAATCACAAATATTTTTTCTATGCTAAATATCCCTTGATTTCTTTGTCCCATTCATTTTTCTAATTTTAATGCTCTTATCAACATGGAGAAGTGCATCGGCCTGACTTGTGCAAATGTTTTTTTATTGATAAAAACATTGGCATATCCTACTGATCAAAAAAAAAGCCTATAGTGCACTTAAACGATGAACATACAAGCATACTGCCTTGAACATAGCAGTCGGGCTACTGCTTCTTTGTTTTGAGCCAAAAAAAATAAAAAATTGCGTTAATCGCGCCATATTTTTTTTTACCGCCGTTAAAATTGGTTTGCATTAACGCCGTTAATAACGCGTTGAACTGACAGCACTAATATATATATATATATATATATATATATATATATATAGCTATTCATAGATATAGGCTGGTGGACAGAACTCTAGTTGAGAGGATGGGTTTATTTATTTGTTCATTTAAAGAGCATGAACATTAATTGACATTGTTTGTTTACACTCAAAATGTAAATGTTACAGTTAGCAAATATCCAAATTTTCATCTGTAGTTCCTTGGCAGGTCAACACATCATCACATACAATTAATATGAAAGAATGCAAGAAGGAAAGTAAAAAAAGAAGGAAGAGAGAAAACAGACATGAAAAATAAATAATAAGTACAGTATAAAGAACGGCAGTACCTAGGATGAGGTAGATCAGCCATTGATGATTGCAGTTTTTATGTTTTTAATCAGCCATCTCTTAAGTTTGGTTTCAAATTATAGAAAGCTGGTGCTTTCAAAAGGAAGTGTGAGAAGACTGTTTGGCCAAACTAACTACGTCTATACTAACACAGTCTCTCCTGGTGGCTGCCCTAGTTGCCCTGCCACTGCTGTTTTTCTGCTGTATAAACTCACCCAGTGGTGGAGGTGGTGGTCATTGGCCTGCCTTGCTGCAAACAGCTCCGGCCCATTTGTTTTCTGTAATCCATTGAAAATTGCATCCAAAACATTGTTTTTATTTTTTTTCTGAATAGAGTTTTTATAACAGATTAGTCAGAGAAATAACAGAAATCTCTCAAAATAGGTCTCTACACAGGACAGAGATGAGTCACTCAATAGAGACACCTTTAGGCCAAATAACATTAATGCAGCTATTAAAGGAATTTTTCAATAAATCGTATTTATTTGAACAGATTTAAAAATATATATATAATATCTCCTTATCTTTGACCTCGGCCAATATCCGCTTGCTTGGGGTCAATTTTGGATATGACGGTATCAGGGGCCGTCCCTGTCCCGCAGGACTGGTAGCCCGGTTATCTGGTGCAGGTCCTGGGACAACAGGTGCCACGGGGCCTGCGGACGCATCCCCTGCTGCAGGCCAATTCCCTTCTTATCCGTTGCGGGTCCTTGAATGGCTGTTGCACGTGCCCTGCAGGCAGAGATGAGTCGTCCCCTGCCTTCCCATTCCGTGCGGAGGCATTCAGGGGGGCTTGCAGGGAGGTGACCGGAACTCCCCACTTGATAGCCACGGATGCATCGATACAACTTTCCTCTGCACCAGAGTCAATGAGCACAGATGTGGTGTGCTGATGACACCTCCACATCACACTGGCTCTCAGAATAGTCCGGAGGGATGGGTTGATATTTAAGGGAATTTTGCTCTCCACAACTCTCCGTCTCACTTGTGAGCAATGTCTTTTGGACAAGTGAACAAGAAGTGAGCTTGATGACCACAGTAGAGCAGGCTTTAGAATCCAACCTACCCTTCCTCTCAGCTGGCTCTCTCAGTCCGGTCGATATGCATCGGCTCAGGTTGGGCTAGTGAGCCAGGCCATCTTGACCCAATGGGAGCCAGAGAAATAAAGATGAGCGGTGATCAGTTCGCTGGGTGTTGAGTGAATCCCTCAATCTGCGCTGCTGACTCACCCAAGTGTCAACACGGATGGCCACATCCACCAAGTCGTCAAACGAAGTAGGCAGGCCACGGGGAATAAGCTAGTCTTTAATCTCTTCAGAAAGGCCCTTGAAAAAAGAGTGCATCTTGGTTCCAGCCCGTGGACGAGGCAAGGGTACGGTCTTCTATTGAGAAGTGTCCTATGTTGTCCTATGCGGCCGTCCGAAGACTATAATGTTCAAACATGCCCTACTTGCAGAAAGCAAATCATCTATTCTATCAAGGGGGTAGGCATTCTTTGTGGTAAACTCATCAAGATCCCCATCCTTTCACCGTACCATGACTAATGCAGCCGCCCATGGGCTCTGAGAGGGGCATAGGCCTACTATTTGCTCATCCTGCATTTGTCCTAGCTGGGTCATTACTTCTCGTTCTAAGTGATCTGGTATTTTCTGTGGATTTAACTTCACCGGCCTATTTCTCCCTGTGTCTCCCCGTGCACATTGTAGACGACGTTCATCACACATATGTAAATAAAACATATCCAGATGTACTGGGCTCTGCTCCAGATGTTACCAAGTGCTGATAGCGCGCTGTGAAACACACATTCAGTCACCATGGGAACTGGCGATGGAGTTGTAATATGAAACATCTATGTTTTGTTTATGCAACTGATTTCTCAGCAAATAGCTAACTAAATACTTCAGGAAAATCCAAAGGGGTAAATTTGTTCTTCTACGACAGCCAAGTGAGAGAAAAATAGAGAAAGAAATACAAGCCAATAAATATAAATGTCGATTTAGTAAATAAATAATAAATTAATATGTGCGATTAGGGGTCAACACCTGTAGCACGTTAATGTATGCCAACCCTTAGCATTCATCATGTTTCAAGTATCGTGGTGTACACAACCGTACTCCGGGCCATGTTTAGCAGGGGAAATTATTGCTAGACCGTTAAATACAGGCTGTGAACCTGAACTAAACAAGTCCCTCCTTCAGTCATGAAAAGGGGGTATACGGTCACAGAACGTGGCATCCCAGTGAACGGCAACCAATGCTCGCTCCCGCGAGCTTCGGAAGCCGTTCACTGGGATACCACGCTCGCCCCCGCGAGCATCGGTAGCCTCTAACTGGGATGCCACGATCTGTGGCCGTATCCCCCTTTGAGTCATGTTGCTGTTTCTGACGGAGGCGGCGCGACGGACCAAACTCAACCGAAGTCACCGCTCCACCAACGGAATCGTCTACCAGCGATACCGTGTTTCTCCACGATATCACTCAGTCATAACGGGGGAGAGACAACCTCTCCAAATTGAACTCATTTATTTTCTCGGTCTCCCATGAGATATAGAATATGGCCAAATGGTGTGGAATAATGTATATAACTTTGAAAAGGCCATCGTAGAACTGGAAACGCATTGGGCCGGGGAAGACGGTTGTGAGGTCGGCTAGAGAGGTCGCTTTCCCCGGCAGGACCACCGGCAGCGGTCAGGGATGTTGACAACCAGCTACTGGTCTGTCGTTGGTTTTTTCGTTGCATTGGTTTGGCTAGCGATGGCAACTGGCAGCACACAGAAGTGGCAGCAGCAGACCAGGTCATGAGGTATATTTGCAGTTATAATGGAGTAGCCTATACTAGTTCCAGTGAAGCCGCGGTTTGCTCTGTCGAGCCCCGCACCGTCGATGCGATGCAGAGCGGGTATCCATGTATAGGATAGCGGTGGGTGGCTTGCTGGTTCCGGGTGACTGTGCGGCGAGTTGTAATCTTGTATTGCTTAACAGTGTCAGTCCAATTTGTTTAGAATGAGCGACCATGCTGTGAAGGTTGAGCCTGACCATACGACAGCATCTAGTGGAAACAAGGACAATGTTGTGGTTACTGAGGAGCTGGTGCTCGATACCTCCCCGGCCGCCAGCCTCTCGCCTCCTGTGCCCTCTTGTGTCCCCTCCGCCGCAGGGGTACAAGGCTCAGCGACGCCCCTCGCAAGCAAGGACAAAGCTCGGAGTCGTAGCAAAATGGGCAGAGATGACAGGAGTACAGAGGGAAAAGTAAACACTGATATTGGCTATGCGATTTCAACCCATGTTGGTAAGCACCTTAACCGGTTGCGAGGTGAGAAAGTGCTGCAAATCAAATGTGCTGGTAGAGTGATGCAGGGAAAGCAGGAGACGAATGGCAACTCGACCCACCATCGGCCTAGAGATCGGCATGAACCTGGAAACAAGCATCAACGAAAGAAGAAGCCAGTGACGGTGGATACATCCAAAGCAAAAACATCACTGGAGGCTCTGAAAATGAGTATCAAGCAACTTAAATGGAAAGAGGTATGTGTATTGGCACAGTTTAATTGGTTTTCATCGCCTATACTGTACTGTCCTATATTGCAAACCAGTAATAAAGTAAAGTGAAGTATTATTGAAGAAGTGTGTTTGGGCCTGCATGGGATAATAAGTCAACAAAACTTGAAACAGTTTGACACTAGTAGTGCAACATTAATAACACTGGGCCTAGCATTATTATCATTTACCCATGGAAATGGGCACTATTTATATAGTGAGTTATTAATAGGCCATTTATCTAAATAAAGACCTACTCATCATCATCACTGTTTTTGAATGCTAACCATTTTACCCATGAATGATTCACAAGACGTGAGTGGACATGGGCCATCATTTGAGAAGCCACCGTCACTTATAACAATGTTGCTTGAAACGCATAAGGTATAAAATTACAGCAGTGTGCCTGAAAGTTTGCCTTAATCATTTATAAGTGGGCTAATTGATATGGGCTGCCCTGCTCTGTGAGTTGAGCACCATCTGGTCGGTCCCAGAGAAGTTTGAACATGATGCATTTAGTACCTACCTACTATGGCCCACTGGCCCATTGTCTCCGTGGACTTCATTATTAATGTCATGTTTTTCTTTACTGTTGACTACTCAGTAGCACTATACCTTACAATAGCAGAAGATCTGGTATCTCTCGCAAGCATGCACAACCACACACTATCCCTCAGCATGATTGAATTTAAACCCAAACACAGAAGTTGGACTGATCCTATGTCAAATTTGCAGATTATCCTCTCAGCCGTTCACGCCTAATGGCCGAGCTTGTCAGTTTGAAACTCGAGTTAGTTCTTAGGTACTCATAGAGAATCTTGGTATTACTCTAATCTACACAGACAACAATGCTCTCCGCAGGTGCTGTAATATGTTGTTGGCCCAGTTTAATTTGAATGTGTGTTTTGAAGGATGAAGAGGATGAAGATGCAATTGTCACACATACTTTGTTTTCATATGCAAATTAATTAAATTCGATTTGCACAGCCCTCAATCACACAGTTACAGTCTCAAATGGCTTACAAGTCATACATATATGACATACGATAACGTGAAGGCTTTTTCACATTATCTTTAGCCATGCGTGTGCAATGGCTGCTGCCAACTGTTGGGCAGCATATGGTATCCGTGGTTAAATGATTAGATGTAAACCCTTCTAATCCAATATACTTTTAGTCTTCTTTAGAGCATTAGAGAAACAAGTCACACGTACATTAACCAGTGACCAATAGGTCTTGGTATTTGAATGCAACATATCTTTGGGTAGTTTAACCTCCATGAGTGGTATCAGTCAGAAACACCTTATTTTGAGAATGCCTTTCATGGCAGCCAATGTGTCTGAAAGAGCTCATTCGTCTGTTCAACTTTTATTTTCAAATGGATGAAACCAAAAAGAAAAATAGTGTTATGCAAGATAAGTCAGGTCAATTATGCACAGTTCATCCGATCAAATCAAGGTATTTATTGATTGTACCATATGTGGGGTTGCCGTTCAGTGGGGCCTTTGTATACATTTGGGAGGGTTGCTCCTACTCTGGATGGTACCAAATTAATTTGACCTACATCCTTCATCAGATTAGTTGTACATGGCCTCCTGGGAGTGGTATTCATAGCCGTCTTGGCTCTATGTCAGGGTTTCCCTTTTACACAGGCTCACATTAATGAATGGTGGCTGAATGAACGGCTGAGGTGTTTGACTCAGACGAAAAGTCTATAGGGTTAAAACCCTGTAGCCTACTGGTAGGCGTCGCTTAGAGAGCTATACTTGAAAGTGATTACTGACAAAAACATAAATGTCACAATCTTTATTCAAATGACACTACAGTGCAATCTGAACATGCTTCCCTTAGTATTATTATGTCATTCATAATATGGTGTTCCACCATTGTGTACCCTGATACCATGTTGTACACAAATAACAACCACTTTGTTTTGGTCTCAAAATGATATAATACAGCTTCCTCAAAGCACATTTTCAAAATTTGGCTTTCAAAAAGGACAGCTTTGGTTTCAGATTGTTGGGAACATGATATTGCCGGATTTCATTTGATATGTTGCATTACTCTTGGGTTGTGTCCACAAGAGCATGGCCTCCTCTGTTGGCTACAAAGGTATCTTATTCAATCGACAAAGGTGGCAGTTCAAATGTCAAGAGGAAACAAAGTTGTGTCGAGTGTGCAAAGCATTGCCATTACATTTAAATTAGGGCATTTATCAGTCGCTTTTACCCTAAGCAAATTACAATAAGTACATTTGTCAAAAGAAAGAAAAACAACAATATATCGCTGTCGCGGTACAGTAAAGATATTCATAGAAGCAAGTGCCAAGCACTTACAATTGGTAGGTTAACCTCCCCATATACAACAAATAAATCTCTAGGAGAAGACGCTACACAATGCTTAATACTATTTTGAAATGCATCTATTCAAACATATTTGTAAAAGGCACAATTCGGTTTGTATACTTTTTGTTCTGTTCTGTCTTTGGCATTAAAGTAAAAAATAAAATGCTAGAAAACATATTTTGTGTAATTTGTTGTTTTCAAGCTTTGCCCTTTATTACCTTTGGTAAACCGTACACACACAATTGATTGCATTCAGGTTGCTAATGGCGGCAGCATGCAGTGCTTGCTAATCCTTTAACAATGCCACTACATCTTCTTCTTCTTCCTACTCTTCATGGCTCATTATTGGAAAACACAAGTAGGATTACTGATGCATTGGGAACAGTAAAAGAACAAACACTCTAGAATGATTCATATTTTTGATTATAATTTCCATAATAATTTCAACTCAAATTTACATTTGTTATTATTATATATAACAGTATGTTTTTTTTGTACCTAGCTTTATCATTCAACAAACATATTGATATCCACTTGCAACATGTTATGTTTTGTCATCAGCAAACCAACAAGTTACCTTTTTCTTTCTCTGTTTCAGTGGAAATCGGAGCATAATTTCAAATCAGTATAAAGATGGGTTACGATGATAGATGATTTGAAGCAGACAAATACTACCGTTGATTTGACTTGTGAGAACTGATCAGACTAATCTCTCCCTCTCTGGGCAGTTTCCCCTGGGCCGCCGGGCCGCCTGTGATATCTACTGGCATGGGACATCCTTCCACGACAACGACCACATCGTGTCCGGACAGGTCAACAAGTTTCCAGGTAGAGTCATGTCAATTTCTGCATAAAACTACAACGATGACTTGGTTTAAATGTTGTTTAGGCTTGATTCCACCTGAATGAGGAGTGAAGTTAAGATTAGTTGGATGATATTGCACATAATGGAAACATAAAACTAGTGATAACATTCCTTTGACTAAAAAGTTAAAGCAGCGGAGCAGTTTATTGATTTAAAACTCTTTCCTACTTCCCCAACGGCAGTGTGTTAAATCGGTGACCGACCCTTTAAGTGCGATGCCATATTCTACCTGTTGCCTGCAGGGATGATAGAGATGCTGAAGAAGATAAACCTGAGCAGGGCGCTGCGCACCATGCACGAACTGTTTCCTGAGGAGTACAACTTCTACCCCCGCTCCTGGATCCTCCCTGACGAGTACCAGCAGTTCTCTGCTCAGGTGAGCAAGCGCTCGCAACCAAACCCGGACCCAACCAGAACCAGGAAGGGCCTATACAGGCAGACACCGCCTCCCTGCCATTTTATGCTATTGGGATTTAAATAGACCTGTGGTGCAGCATAATGGAACTCTTCTAAACCATCTAGGTACAAGTTTAAGTGTCATGGATTGCCAAATTTAAGTGAGCAATGGGGAATTTTACTTCAGTGTTAGAGAGTTGGCAAATTCAATTCCTTTTTTACTACTATTACTTACTACTTCTATTACTTATCTGGTCGGTGTACAGGTGGAGCCCTGTGGTGTGTTCTAGAACATCTCACTCTTCAAAACGACAGTCTTTCCTTATATTCTCAGCCTGTTCCTCTCATGTGAGCCTCCGCCGCTGTCTTTGTCCTCCAACAGAGTAGTGGGAACTGCTCCATATATGGTCGCGCTTGAGGCCTTTCCTGTTTGAGTGTAAGCTTCTCTCTCCATCTGACATGACAGAGGGCCAAAAAAGCCTCTTGATGTCAACCAGTGGCTAATTTTAGACCCAATTACTGGTTCAGCAGACCCGCTGATGTTGAAGAGCCCTTTTATAAGAGACTAGTGAAACGCTGCTTTCGTGAGGAAGAAAAATAGTCCTTCAATATTCATCGCTGCAAAGCTCACTATAATGTTATAATTATACACACTTAATACAAAAACAACGTCTGGTTATTTGGACAGATAATTTTGGCCGGCTCGATGATGCTTCAATCCTTCACTAGGGAGCAAACATTCAGTCAATACTGAATGTTTTCATGAAGCAGATGCTAACGAAGGGATAGGAGTGAGGCATCTGCAGGATGTCTGCAGGTGGGGTGCAGATGTCGGAGGTCGGAGCCACAAACTTTATGCTGGGAGTCAAACATGCAACCCACAATCCTGACTTTTATTTAGCAGTTTAAGCAAGTTCTGTGTGGTGTTGATACGTACATCACTTGATGCATCTCAAACCATGGTCTCTAAGCCGCAGCGCTGCAGAGGCTGCCTGTTGTATCCCAACACCTAGCTACAACGTTGGGTTCAGGATAAGCACTTTAGATGTACAGAGCAGCTGTTAATGCTGATTGACGTATACACTGCCCGGATCCACCGCAGGAGTCATGAGAACTGTGCCGGTGAAACCAGAAACAAAAGCTTAGTCATCCCTTCGCATCTCAAAGGGTTTCAGGTCCCTTATAGAGCTGGATTGTCTGGCAAGGGATAGCACTTAATACAGAAATAGCTTGGGTAGGCAGAAAGTGGAAAGGTCGGCCTATAGAAGCCACGTATGGAAGATTCTCATGGCTTTAAAACTGTAGGTCATCTCGTGCAAGTAAATGGCTCACGAGGCTTGTGTCGAACTTCATGAAGACCTTCTTCCTCGGATTAACCCAAGGACATACTCATTTCTGTTGAGTAAGGACTGCATGTCGGACTGTTGTTTTTACTTAATTGATTAGTACTAGGTGTTAGAATCATGAAATACCTTCTAATTACTGACCCGCTTTGGCCGGTGAGTGAAGTGCAGCCTGCTGGAGATCAATCATTCAGAGCACTGCAGTGCGAGCTCAGAGTTTAGAAAGAGAAACGTCCCAGGTCAAACATAATGGAGAACGGCCTGTGGACTGATCTCCATTATATTTGACCTGGGATCATGCAACACAGATTCTCGAAAAGGTCTAATTTTCAAAGTTAAATTAAAACCACTTCATATAATGCCATTTTGAAGCAATATTGAATTGTCGAAATCCTACATTCTTCGATGCAAACATGGGCATCCAATGTTATTATATATATTTTTTTTGGGTTACTTATTTCGCATTTAATGGACATTAGATTGAAGATGGACAGTAAAGTGCCCTGAGAGAGGTGATGGGAATTGTAGCAAATGTCCACATGTTGGAATTGAGCCAGGCTTCTAACCACCCAGCCGCCTTCATCCTCTGTTCAATCCTGCACACCGCGACACTAATTTGTCCCATACATACTGCAGGCTTTCTAGAATAAGTTGCATATTAACCTTAGTAGACAACAACCCTTCTTCCCTTGCAGTTAATGTCTCGCACTGTCAGAGTTAATGAGGAATTAAATGGAGTAGATGAGGGTTTGACTGAATGTAAAAAGTACTTCAATTGAAAGGCAGGCGTTCATCTCTGAGGCCTCTAAGGCAATGTGGATGGCTGTATGAAAGTAAATGATCCAAATGTTTTCTGCATTTCTTTATATTAGTTATGTGTGCTAAACATCAGTGCTTGATCAAAGCTTATAGTTTATTATTTTAGCTATACTGACTTTTAACTTTTGAATGTTCCTCAATTATTTTAGAAATGTTATTTTCAGTAATTTTTTAATATTCCCAAACATTTCTTTCCAACAATGCCATATTTTTCATGTCAACTTCCACATCATCCACCTCCATTAATCGGGGATGCCCTCTACCCCCCCCCCCCCCCCCCACCCCCCCTCCCCTCCCCCAGATCCGCGGGCTGAAGGACAGCGACGCGGCGGCCCACCGCACCTTCATCGTGAAGCCGGACAGCGGCTCCCAGGGCGAGGGCATCTACCTGATCCGTGAGGCCAGCGAGGTGCGGCTGGCGGCAGGCTCCCAGGCCAGGCAGGCGGTGGTGCAGGAGTACGTCCAGAGGCCCCTGCTCATCGACAAGCTCAAGTTCGACATCCGGCTGTACGTGCTGGTGAAGGCCCTGGAGCCACTACAGATCTACATCGCCAAGGAGGGCCTGACCCGCTTCTGCACCGAGCCCTACCAGGTACGACGCTGGTCCCCTTCTACACCGAGCCCTACCAGGTACGACGTTGACCCGCTCACAGGCACACAGCGCGGACGGCAGGACGTGATTCACAGGAAATCACAGGATTACAAAATAGAAGCTGCTTCAATGAGAACACCACGGAGCACAATTCAATCTGGGATCGTTTGGTTACCCTGGACAGAGGATAATGTCATTCCTTCGTTCATGTCTGATGAATGTTTATTTTTCCTCAATGTTTATCAGGGCAAACGCATCAATTATCACGTGATTTTCACCTCATTCTAAACTATTTGAGGATAAAAAGTACTGCTTTATATGTGTGATGTGTGAAAATAGGATTAGGAATTAGGAAAACGCAAATCCTTGATCCACGGTTTGAAGGGAAACGTGAGTTGGTCGCTTTTCCCTCCGTCTCTTAAGTGTTTGTGTGTCCCCTCCACAGGAGCCCAACCAGAAGAACCTGAGCCACGTGTTCATGCACCTCACCAACTACTCTCTGAACGTGCAGAGCGACAACTTTGTTCACTCGGACAGCCAGAGCACGGGCAGCAAACGTACCTTCTCCAGCGTGCTCTACCGCCTGGCCTCCAAGGGCGTGGACATCAAGAAGGTGTGGTCAGACGTCATCTCGCTGGTCATCAAGACGGTGATCGCCCTGGTGCCGGAGCTCAAGGTCCACTACCAGGCAGACATCCCGCCCGGCAAGCCCGGACCCACCTGCTTCCAGGTGGGGCGTCCAGGTCTGAGGTGTAAACCAGCCCCTCATGCAGAAATGGCACATAAAAAAGATTTTGAAACTAAAACAACCAAAAGTTCCCTCTCGCTCAGCTCCCTCCCTTCCTCCCTCCCTCCCCTTCTCTCGCTGGTAAAAAGTGTTGCATTTCACACACCTGTGATTGACAGGCATGATGTATTCCCCTGAACCCATCACAGAGGAGATTGGTATCAGCCAGCAACCGATCGTCAGAAATCGTTGAAATTGGCTCACAGGCAGGCAACTCAAAGTGGATATTCTCACAGCGCACCCAACAGCTCTCACTCACTAACAGCTCTCACTCACTAACAGCTAACGGATGGCGTTGACATTTCTAACTGATGATACTGCAGCCCCTATAAGTGTGTGCTGTGGAACAACCAAATAGTATTTAATTCGGTTTTCCTCGTGTGTGTTCAGTATGTTTGTTTGGTAAAACATATGATTGGCAATTCATATGTTTTCTTGCTCTTACACCCTCTTACTACGATGTTCTAGGCATGTACTTTTATACTTTTACAGCATATAGTGGATACTCGAATGTTCTCCACACGTCCCTTTCTAGTACGAAGGAACACGAAAAGTAACCTCTATATGCTTGTTGCAGGATAGACCGAGACGTTCTGAGAGCTAAGCTTGCATGTCCTGTCTGTGTCTTAGATATTGGGGTTTGACATTCTGCTGACCAAGAACCTCAAGCCGGTTCTGCTGGAGGTCAACTCCAACCCCAGCATGAGGATAGAGCACGAACAGGAGGTGAGACATTCTGGCTCATCAGTTCACTCTCATTTCATCATCTTAGCACTGAACGTAACGACCATCCTCATACCGTGTGTGTGTGTGTGTGTGTGTGTGTGTGTGTGTGTGTGTGTGTGTGTGTGTGTGTGTGTGTGTGTGTGTGTGTGTGTGTGTGTGTGTGTGTGTGTGTGTGTGTGTGTGTGTGTGTGTGTGTGTGTGTGTGTGTGTGTGTGTGTGTGTGTGTGTGTGTGTGTGTGTGTGTGTGTGTGTGTGTGTGTGGGGTTGGTTATAGGTTGCCCCAGGGGTGTTTCAGTATGTTTCCAGTCCGGTGGACGAAGACGTCAAAGTGTGTGTGATCAGGGACACACTGAGGCTGATGGACCCTGGCATAAACAAACACGGGTAAGGTCAGGGGTTGCGCTGTATTGCATACGTACTGTGTGGTTTTACATATACATCCGCATGCACGCACACAAACACGCACACCTCCGCACGCACGTGCGCACACACACACACACACAGGCAAAGTGTTTCAAAACACATATGCAGTGTGTGTCTTTATCCTAATATTTTTCCTTTACCATTAGCACGCCTTGACTCAAGAATCGAGCAACACCAGCTCATAATGGTGTTGATTTGAATGTAATTATAGCTCAGCTGTGATTAAAACGCACACTGTTCTGCCGGGTTTGCCCACGCTCACAGGTTGACCGGCCCACTAAGATGCCCCTCACACCAACAACACTGCAGCTGTTATTTTCCTTCAGCTTTACTTTCTATATGTTCTTTTTAATTAGCATTGTGTGATAGAATGTCGGCAAGCTAACCCTTTTGAAAGTCACCTCTGGCTCTGACTCTCTCTCGCTCTCGCTCTTTCTCTCTCTCTCTCTCTGCATGCCTCTTTCTCTCTCTCTCTCTTTCTCTGCATCTCTCTCTCTCTCTGCATCTCTCTCTCTCTGCATCTCTCTCTCTCTGCATCTCTCTCTCTCTGCATCTCTTTCTTTCTCTCTGCATCTCTCTCTCTCTCTCTGCATCTCTCTCTGCATCTCTCCCTGCATCTCTCTCTCTCTCTCTGCATCTCTCTCTATGCATGTCTCTCTTTCTCTCTCTCTCTCTCTGTCATTCTCTCTCTCTCTTTCTCTCTCTCTGCATCTCTCTCTCTCTCTGCATCTCTCTCTCTCTGCATCTCTCTCTCTCTCTCTGCATCTCTCTCTCTCTCTCTCTGCATCTCTCTCTCTCTCTCTCTCTCTTTCTTTCTTTCTTTCTTTCTTTCTTTCTTTCTTTCTTTCTTTCTTTCTTTCTTTCTTTCTTTCTTTCTTTCTTTCTTTCTTTCTTTCTTTCTTTCTTTCTTTCTTTCCCTCTCTCTCTCTTTACCCTTGCTCCATCTTGTTTGGGATCTGTTTTTGCCAGTGAGCAGAAATTCCTTTGGGATAATAACTCTACATCCCTCTCCTCATATTAATGTCTAGACATAATCCCTCGCATAATACCAGAAAACATTATTCATTGTGAATGACTTGTCCACTGTCCGGGGGGATTATTATTATTATTACCTGCGTATGTAAAGTCTGTCTCCATGGATTCTGAGTGTCAGAATAATGGGCTGTGGTCAGTCGCAGTGATTAACTGGCCTTGATGGTGATTGCACAGACATGTGTATCGTGAGCTGGTGAGCTTGTGTTGTAAAGATGTTTTGGTTCATGGACGCCTTCGTTATCGCTTTCAGGTTTATGGGCATCTGGAGTTTTGAAAAGTACATTCATGAATCAAATTAATATTAAAACATAACTATTATTTATGAGCAATTAGAACTATTATATAAGCCGTTAAAAGTTTGAGATGTAGCGTCTGGTGCTGGGGTAAGGTTTGGCTGAAGGGAATGCGACGTCTCCTCATTTGGAAGCGATAGCAGCAGTTCAGTTTGAGGGTTCACATGTGCTATCCAGCCTCTTGCGAACGTCTTCAGCAGCAGATGGCCAAGCAAGCATAACATTTACAATGTTATTGTTGTTAAGATGTCACAACAAACAGCACAGATGTATCTGCTTATTAAAATCAACAGATACAAAATAGTCTGCCTCCCGGCCTGCAGCATCACAGACTCAATCTTTCTGAAAGCCGTCCTATCCACACACGCCTGCCCTCTGAACACACGGTGCCACTAGCGAGGTCTAGCTGTGGTTTTAAAAGCAAGGTCTCATCAGTTCTGCAGACAAGCTTGTCTTGTTCAGTGTAAAGGAAAACTACTGTTGTGTGTTGCAACTGTCTGACAGGACATGGATGTCCCCAGATTGCAGGACAACGGGACACTGTGCTGTGACTTTATTTGAAAGGCACCTGCACGTTGTTGTCACAGTCAACTCATGTCTGAGGAGAAAACACCCTTTGTGATGCACACCAGCTTCAGCTAGGCCACACACTTCATTATAGTCCCCCTCTGTGTCGGTCCTGGGCTCCCCAGCGCCCATATTCTCCTTGATCCTGCTGTAATTGCTTTCTTCTCTGAGTGATGAGGTGTGACAGTATTTACTTTTGATTTCTTCCTCGCTGTTTTCAACATTGAAGGGTTACTGCCACGTCGTGGATCCTGACGAGTCGGTGCCTTGCTAAATGGGCGCAGGATCCAGGACTCGTGCGTGGGGATGATTGATCCCATTAAACATTGAGTGCGGCTCTCAGATGCCATTCACGCTGCTTAATCATTTATGAGCAAAATGCCTAAAAGGTGTGTGTGTGTGTGTGTGTGTGTGTGTGTGTGTGTGTGTGTGTGTGTGTGTGTGTGTGTGTGTGTGTACGTGTGCGTGTGCGTGTGCGTGTGCGTGTGCGTGTGCGTGTGCGTGCGTGCGTGCGTGCGTGCGTGCGTGCGTGCGTGAAAAAGGAAAGCGTCTGTGACTAGGAAAAGTGTTTTTATTTTTGATGAGGACATGACATTGTTTTTGACAATTTTTGGAGCCATTACCGTATATTCCAGTGCCGGTCGATTTGGTTCCTGTGTTTGTGCACCTATTTTGAAAGCTCTGCCTGAAACAAGGCTTTAAGACATTCACACGAGTCCTCATAATCCCCTTATCAACACTCCTGCTGGGCCTCAGAGTAATCCTTGAGGATTATACCACATAATATCATATTAGATTATTATATCATGTTGGAGATTATGTTGCTCTCTGTGTCGGTTTATACGAGGGACTCTGCGCCTTGAAGTAAATTAGGAAATCAAGAAGTAATCAGCTGCTAGACTCTTTGATTTTTCTTCTGCTCCAACAGGAATTCTTTTTAGCATGATCTAACTCTTTGAAAAGCTTCCCTGGAGGCAGGTGAACTTGCTAATTGATTTCATTTTTGTGATTCCTATAATTTTATATTCCCCCTGCGTGGGACGGAGGCTGTGGGAATGAATAGATGTAGGTTGAGATAATGCCCGCGAGCGTGTGTGTGTGTGTGTGTGTGTGTGTGTGTGTGTGTGTGTGTGTGTGTGTGTGTGTGTGTGTGTGTGTGTGTGTGTGTGTGTGTGTGTGTGTGTGTGTGTGTGTGTGTGTGTGTGTGTGCGCGTGCGTGCGGAAATCCCCACAGTCTGTAGAATGAGTGAATCCTCATTTCATTTGTTCAGTTAATTAACTTTGTTTATATTTGTGTATACGGCCACACAATATATAGTTTATCGATTTCAGGTTTATGCAGGTCTGGAGTTCTGAAAAGTACATTCATGAATCAAATGAATAATAATACATAACTTGTATTTATGAGTAGGTAGTGCACTGCAATGCATCATTTCTGTTCCACATTAATCCCTTTCCTGCATTACCGTATCCCACCTCTAGGTGTCATTAAAACATCACTTGGATACGGTTTTCCCTGTAGCTGCCTGCCTCTCAGTGGGTTCCTCCTTCTCCATTGAAGTCTGTGTTGAAAGAGCTATGGTTGTTTGTTCAAACCTCCACTGAATGAGTAGTATGAAGTGTCTGATTGTGTATGTCTCAGGGGCTTGGCTCCCGATAAACTAGATTAGATGGTGAATGGTGAAGTGTGCCAGTGTTGTGTGCTTTTTGTATATTCGTCTCTTTAACACAACCTTAGTGACAGGTCATTTTACGTGCTTACTGACAAGAATACACATGCAAACATGGAATTAGTGGATTATCTTGCAGAGTCACTTCAAATCCAATGAAGATAAGTAATGGTTCTGTCATAAATTTTTCATTTTTCATCAAGCGATGTTCTTTGCTGAATAATTAGCGTGTACGTATTGAATCAAAGTGATTTGCTGAGAATGTTTTTTAGATTGCTGTGCTACATCAAATGCCAATTCCCTTATAGTAGTTTACTTCAGTGGATACCAGCTCAAAAAATGGTTGTTCATGTAAAAACTGGATCAGCCAATAAATTTAGGAGTGGCGAGATAGAATGTGGGCATGGGGGTCGGACAATTAATCCCACCTGAAATGTTTAGCTCCAGCTGTCTCATCCAGTTACCTGCTCGCGTCTGACCCTCACCTGCGTTCTCCATTATACTCCCACCCAGAAATGAACTACAAAAGATGACTAGAGCTCCTTGTCCATCAGGGTAAACCACCAATAATCCCTCTCATTTATGTGCCCTTGCTGTATACTCTTCATACGGCTGTGCTGTATAAAGCCCTGCTATATAAACCTTTTAGAGACTTTGCTTGTGCTGTGCTGATAAGCCACTCAATCAGGAAACCTGTCCACACAGAAGTTCTCAAGAACAGTAAAAACAATAGATCTTAAAGTGAAATCACCTGTTGCATGGGGTTCTTCATAACCTATTGGTGATTCGCACCTCTTTAGGAATGTTTCGATGCTTGTATTTGGGTACATTTACAAGCATCGTAATGAGGTTCTGTGTTTAAGGAGAACCACGCAGGTGAGGCAGCCAAGCTGCAGGTTGGCCTTGCAGGCAGAAACCCATAGAATTAACCAATCTCCTCCTCTCCTCTTCCTCCTCCGTGGGGGTAATTGATCTCACTCCTCCCTGGCACGGCGCACCACTGATGGCATAGTTGAGCAGCGGGCCATGCCAACAGCTAATGATTCCACCGTTTGTTTTCCCGGTTCCTAATTACGAGTCCTACCTCCAGGGCGGCCTAGCGCCACCTCCTCTCATGCTATATCACACGTAAACAAGTTTTTAGGCAACACTGTTTGCCAAAGATAATTACAAGGCAATTAAGAATACAAAAAAATAACTGGAGCCGATGGTACTTCAGGAAAAAAGTTCAATGTTGAGAACCGATTTAGACGGTGTGCCTAAGTTGGCGCGTAACAACGTTAACCAAATGTACTCGTTCAACAAAGGTGCTTGGAATGTACTTAGAAATGTTGCAAAAAGTACAACTACATTGAGTTTCTAAGTGTTATTCGCCAAACATTCACGACTCTTATTCCCCTTTTAACCACCATTATCATCCCATTCGCTTTCAAATAACGGTCCTTTTGCTCGTTTTCTCTTTCTCTTTTCCACTCGCGGGCCCCCAGCCACCCCCCTCCAGCAGGGGGCGGTGGCGCGGCCCAACAGGGCACGGTCATAACGAGCTGGCCCCCCAGAGCTGGCCCCCCAGACAAGGCCCCGGAGGAGGAGCCGGGGGACGGCCTGCCCACGCTGTGCCTGAAGCAGGTCTACCCCAAGTACACCAAGCAGTTCCAGTACCTGTGCCTGGTGGACCGCATCGCCACGCTTTTCCTGCGCTTCCTGGGCATCAAGGGCAACATGCGGCTGGGCCCCACCGCCTTCCGCACCTTCATCAGGTACTGGGGGACACTGAACGGCGAGCTCGCTAGCAGCTAGCCAGGGTGATATAAAGTTTAAATGGTGAAAGCTGTTCTAAAACAGGGACACTGCACAATTATACTGTTTTATTATACGGCTCGGCTAGGTTTAATTGACCGATGTCAAGAAAAGTGAATTTTTTGCCGTCTTTGGTCCACTCCGCAAGTAGTCCGGTAACTTATCAACCCCAGCGTACTCGGTTGCTAAGCGACGTCAACGTCTTTGGCGGACCATTTCTCTGCTGATCAACCCTACGAATGCTGGTAGCAAATAAATTGTAAAAAGACACAGAGTGAAGTTATTTTTTTGTTTTGGCAAGTAGCCGTGTAATAAGCGGGATAATGTATTGGACGTCGCTGGTCTTTATCGAAAATAAGCCCCTTGAGTGTTATTTTCCCTGTAAGTGTATTTTGCTGTAAGATTTTAAGATTTGTTAGAAATGCAATCGCAATCCTTCAGCTTTCGGTGAGTTAACTGCGCTGTGAACATATCTGTACTGGTTGATGTCAGCCTGAATCTATTAGAACATTTTGGATTTTAGACTACTTCCGGACAGTTTCTGACCAATCAGGGCATCACTTTCCTGATTGGCTCAGGGAATCCCTGTCATGTGAAAAGCAACACTTTTGGAGAAATATTATGAAATATTCTCTCCCTATACAGCTTTCATCGCTAAAGAGGACAACATGTTTCAATGTCTGATGCCTCTGTGTGCAGGTGCTGCAAACTGAGCAACTCCAACCTGCCCATGGCGTCGGTGGACATCCTTTACATCGACATCACGCGGCGCTGGGCCGCCTCCACGCAGGACTCCAGAGAAGCAGGTCAAACACCCACCCAGACACATGGTAAACACAGTCCAAAAGAACCTCCCACACATGCTCATCATGTGAACCTACCATCTCCCATGCTCATCTACCACGCCCGTTTACAATGCAACAATGCACCGTGCCCCCACGTGCAGAAATCTCCCATTTACAAACAGTTTGTGTGCTCACCACGCCCATATAATCACTAACCACGCCCATACAGCCACTAGCCACTCCCATTTACAAACAGTTTGTGTGCTCACCACGCCCATATAATCACTAACCACGCCCATACAGCCACTAACCACTCCCATTTACAAACTGTTTGTCTTTGGAGGGCTAGCCACGCCCATTCACCCGCTCCTCTCCGCCCACCCCTCCTCCCCAGGCATGGGGCTGCAGGCGTTCGTGGAGGCCTTCTTCCAGCTGGCCGGGCGCAGGTCCAAGGCTGCCCTGCTGCGGGACCAGGTGGCGTCCCTGCTGGAGGTGTGCGAGGCCCACCTGGACGGCCCGCTGAGCGCGCTCCCCGTGGCGGCGGCGGCGGCGGTCTCCTTGGAGGACCGGCGCTCGCTGAGCCGCGGCCGGGCCATGGCGCGCGAGGCCTCCAAGCTGTCCCCTTCGTCGTCGTCGTCGTCGTCCTCCACCACCCATCCCCCGCCGCTATGCTCCCCTGCGGCCCCGCGCCGCGCCGTCAGCCACGACCAGCGGCTGCAAAGGTCCCGGCACGGCCCGCTCAGGACCAACCTGGAGAACTGAGGGGTCGGGCCTCCCCGGGCCCCGCCCTGATACCCTCCTCCCGCCTCGCCCCTGAGAGAAGGGTCGGGGAAACAAACTCCAGCTGCTCCGGAGGAGCTCGTCCGTTGTGGCCAACGGGGCAACCTGCAGTCTGGTTCCTGTAGCCTGGCAGCCTTTTAGCTTCTGCAGAAAAAAATAAACAAATCTCCCGAGGACTGTCATGAGGTCCAACCTGATGTGTTACTCACGCTAGGGCCTGCGTCGGGCCTTGACGTTCGTAGACGTATCTCACACCACGGCAGAGACGGTAATCTGCACCTGTAGAGTCAACGGTCGCTTATACTAATATGCAACACATCCCGCAGTCGAGTTGGAACTTGGCTTTTGAGGATTTAGTGGTTAAGAAGTGTCTCTTGAATGACATGCCTGATCCGATCACCCTAAAGTCACCGTGGCTCTTTATACGTTGACTTGAGATGGAGGTTTTTACTGTTGATTTTGGTATCATTGTACTCCACTTTTACCTTTGTTGTGTGTCCAATGGTTGGTTGTGCGTGAGTCCTTGGTTGTCTCACGGGTCTGTTTGAAACACACCTATGTGTTGTGATGCCTCAGTACCCCCCCCAACCGAGGTGAACCCGTCCTCTGCGGACGATGATCGAAGTATTGGAACCTGCTAAGGATTTACATAAACACGTTTAGCGGCTCAAATGGAGTTATCAATGCCATCCGAAATCTACAAACCATTGTGTCTGAAACTCAGGTTTCCGTCCACTTGTGTGGTTTTAACTTGATTTAAATTCTAATGTTTCTCATAGCATTTACTAATTCCTCCAGTGATGGTGGAGGCTTAATTGCATAACAAAATGCATATTTTTGATAAATGACCGATTAAGACCTGACCACAGTAGCATCAAAGTTTTAAAGAACATCTTATAAATATTCATCAACCCAAAGTATTAATCAACTTGACACTAAACTTACGTGACAATATGCTAAGCAACTCTTAACAGTTATGCCTTTTAATTAAAATACTTTTAATTAAAGTAAACCAAAAGAAAAGCTTAACTCCATGAAGGAAGGACCAGAGGCCTGTTTGATGTTCTGACTCCGCTGGGACCCCACTCCCACGTCCTCCTCTCCAGGGACAACCATCACTGTGGTGGTAAACTACTGTACACACACTGGTGTGCTCACCAAACACCCACAGGTCTGAACACTGATGCCCTGTACACCGGTGAGGATTTGCACAGTACCTTTTTTACTCTTTGCACATATATGAATGTAAGGGTGAATGAGTATATTTGTATGCGTGAGCGTATGACAATATTTATTTGTGGAGGCTTGTTGAAGGACTATGAAGCCAGTGGCTCCGCTGTCTATATAGCTCTGTGAGCCGTTTAGCTCAAAATGATTCAATGGGATAATAAACAATGAAAAGGCAAATACAAAAAAAAATTACCTGCGTCTTTATTTTTCTACAAGCTCGCTACAGGGACTGGAGGCCCACAGCAGTTATAAAACATTTGTTACAATAACCTGGCAACCCTAAGAATCTTTAGGGAATGCATTAATGTATTTCTTTCTGATACAATTAAGTCCAACTCTAAAACCTTTGAGTCTGTAAACCTTGGCTGTCTCTAAAACCTTGGAGTCAAAGTACTTCATTAAAGGGGTGATATCATGGCACCAGGTGTGAGTGTGGTTATGCATTACAATCCGTTTGAAAATCTGCTTTTTCGTGTGCTTCAGTGGCATAAGTGGGCGTGTCCACCTTGATGTATGATGGATAGCAGACATCTTTAAATTTTGCTTCCCCTGTGTTTTTTTTTAATTCCTCTTGGGACATGCAGGCAATACTTAATGCTTATGTTTAAAACACATATTAAACTGGCTTCCTTTAGTTGGTAAGGTTAGACCTACAGCACTGTAGAGGGTTACCTTAGGGGCCAATAATCCAGGGCAAAGAGCTTTTAAAGAGTTTAGAGTTGAGCTAACGTTCTGCTTCTTCTGTGTGAAGCGAGTGGAAGGTAGACTGAACTATGGCACATAATAACCGTGGATCCTGTGTGCCCTGGTATGTAAACGTGTCAGAAAATATCCCATGGACCCTGTGCCCTGGTATGTAAACGTATCAGATAATGACCATGGACCATGTGTCCTGATATGAAAACGTAGCAGAGTAGTGTTATGAGCAGCGTTTGAAGCCCAGGTATTGCTACGATGGTACCGATAAAAACACAGCTTACGTCTGATGTCATACATGTGACCGTGTGGGTGGGTCGCTGAAACGTATTCCAGAAGCATCCGACACGTTCCACCACTTGTATCGACTGAGGCATTTTTATTTTCAAAGTATCTACCCCCAGTGTGGAGTGATTTGAATAATCCAACCAAAACGGCAATCCACAGAGCAAAGGGGGGAAGGAGAAGTACTCCAAAGGGTCTGAACTCACCATCTGAGGAGAGGGCTGCGCCCACCGGGCCTGGGGTCTACCGGAGGTCTGCCGGGTGAGGGGGTCTGAGGCAGGTCAATATGGTTCAGGTGAGGGGGACTTGGGGTCTGAGGCAGATCAATATGGTCCACACCAGAGGTCCACGCTGGACTGGTTCTAGGGAGGACTCACCTGACGGCAGCTCTTTGAACTACTGCAGTTATAAAGGAGTTGTAAAAAGTGAATTCATCATTTACGAAGGCATCGTTCCAAAATAAATAACCATTGGTAAGAAATCGATAATAAGTCAAAGGATTACGAATATAATGGTTTATTCAATGATTTGTAAAGTGTAGGCATTAGTAGGTGTTGAAATTTACTTTTTTGTTGATAATGCTTTCTAAACAATAATGCTGCTATGCCTTACTTGCTAATACTTATTATTTGGTGCTGATGCACTATGTGAATCATTTACCTATGCTTTGTTTCTATCTTATAAACCATTATCTGATGAATCATTTAAAGATGCTACTAATGAGTATTCTTAGTAAAAATCGATATAAATGATGTAGGCTTATTCACTATTTACTACTGCTTCCACATCAATTCCCCATGAGACTATTAAAGGTTATGTGCTTTCTAATGTTAAACATTTTAGTGGCTTAGATGTGCTACATTTGGCAGTTTTGTTGCAGTACCATGACTACTGTTGCACTGTAGATTGTGTTCATTTAAACTCACTCTACTGCCATTATAAGTAGATAACCTTGTTCCCATTTGGCTCATCTCACGAGGGAGAATGCCCGCAGGCAGATGCTTCCAACGTGCAGATAGTGGCTTGGATGTGCAGATAGTGAGAGAGAGAGAGAGAGAGAGAGAGAGAGAGAGGAAGCGAGATCTCAGGCATCACTTTAGAGGCTCTGGGTAGTTTGTGGAGAGAGAAAGTTACGATGTCACTTTTGTGTGTGTAATCTTTCTAATTACGTATTTTCTATCTTATACTTGCAACAGTTTTACGAGAAACTCTCTTGCTATAGGCCTACTTCATGTGCAATTCATTGATTGTGTAATTCATGGCACGATTGAAACAAGATCCAAGACATATTTGTGTCTCGCCATTGACCACAGTACATAGGTCCCATGCTGGTCCATCGGAGTGAGAGGAATTTAGGCTATTTAGTTCTCTATAATAAGAGCGCGTTAGAAACATGGTCCAGTTTTCACTGAACCAACCACTTCAGCTTGCTAGGGGGGCAAACACAGTATATAGGTCAGGCTCACCAACAGACTGGCGACACTCAATACTCGTCCGCTGTTGGTTTCTCTTCTTCCTGCAGCCTCATTCTGAACATATGCTCTGTTTTCCGTTGTTCCACATAGAAAGAGGCTTCTCAGCGGTCACGTATCGAGCTCCGATTTCACATCGACACGGAAGTTCGGATGTAGGCCGAGCTGGTGTCAATGGTACGATCCTCGACTGAACGCATGACATTAACAAGCAGAACTGGCTTAAGCACAACACGAGAGCAGAATTTTAAAATAGCTAAATAAAACTTTAATAGGTCTAGTTGCAAATGTACATAAATTGCACAGCCACATTTTTTTTTCCCATCAACACAAGTTCTCTGTACATTATTGTTTTGTCACTGTCGTCGAAGGAAGCGGTGTCCAGTAGATACTTAACCTATACTTAAAAAAGTATTTTCTACAAGTTTATTAGAAAACATACAACACCTTTTTTTCCATTTATATAGATTTATATATAGATTTTTTTTATATTCTTATGAATCTGTTCTTTGAATAGGATGCACTATATATCTGATACTGCTCTGTTTTATGAAATCAATAAACAGTGAGTCGGGACCATGGGCTAAACAAACCAAAAAATGAAACTCTTAGAAAATAAAATATAAAGCCAAACATATTGACAACTGTTATTACACTTGTATTTTTTTTTATCTCTTTGTGCCACATATCACAAGTGGCAAGCGCGGTATAAGTTAGCTAGCTTTTTCATGACTGTACAGTTCACATCGATGGCTAGTTAGCAGAACAAGGAAAAGCAATGAGTCAAAACCATAGCTCAACAACAATGCTGTGCATATTCATCTGATAACGTCTGTATTGTCTTCATAATATCTTAAATCTCAAGATATAAAATTAGCCTAGCACATTTGCTTACTCCTATGATGTGTGTTTGAAATGAAGGACGCCATTATAGACTATCTGACATGACAGAGAGAACTATCGAGGTGAAAAACAGGATTGTGCTTCACACTTGATTGATTTGAATATTGACTGGCCTGAACATTGCCAATAGACGGATGGCCATTAGGGCATAGGTCAAAGGTCAACAGTACTCCAATATATATTTTTTTGCTAATGATATTACTCTTTACAATTTCATAGAAACAGGATGAATAACGATTGCAAGGAGAGTTAGTTAATAGTGGAAACTGTTGAGAACTAACTGTATGAGCTATTTAATATTTACAATATCCTTGTCATACTGATACAGCAGAGTTTCGCACACAAGGAACAATTAAAAAAAAATCTCTCTTTAACATTAGGTAAAAAATATTGTGTACATTTTATTTACACTTTCCTTAGGCCTTGTCCAGCCTTTTTAATACACTTTTAATGATCATATATTCACTGTAAGGGTCTGCAGTCTGCCATCTCTTCTCATCATCGTCAACACCGCCTTTCTGTGTTAAGTCAATAAAGTCCACATTATGACACTGCGGTACTAACTCATCCCACTCGTCATATCGTTTACGAGTTTGGTTTACTTGAACGGTACAAAAGAACACATAGAAAAATATGCAATATATAGACGCTAACATGGCATGGCGCTATGGAAGTCGGATTGCAAGAGAAAGGGGACATTTACAGGGGATTCAACGCCTTCGTTAAGACCAGCTGTGAGTTCACACCTTCACATTCAGAAGAGAGAAAAGAGCAAGCGAGAGAGAGAGAGCAAGAGCAAAATGAACCACAGGAAGTTGTCAACAGCTAGCTTGATCAGAGTCACAGTTTTTGACGCAGCATACCTCATTATAACTGACAAAATGAATCACCTTCATGAGCTAGTCCAGTGTATCGAAGTGTATGTGTCTCAAAGAGATGTGTCGAAAAATTCCTCCCTCCCTGTAGCTTCCTGTGCTATCGGAGTGAAGAGACTACAAACATGGCTGACATCCTATAATGCTATAAAGACAGATCATTGACATACAGCATATAATATGGACAACATCTCAAACTCATATTAAAACATAACATGTTTTAACTGTAAAGTGATCTGTCTGATCAGTCTGTCAACAAGAGCAGTGGTGTGCAACAGGTGATTAAATAAGATATTTCTTAATTAGATTAGATTAATTCGGGACGTAATAAAGCTAGGGTAGGCAATATACACTAAAAACGTCATATTTGTCGAAACGTGTAGGATTCGATGTATTGAATACTCTGACAAAAAATAAATCCAGTATTTGTGGCTATTGCAGGCCTGTAAACCTGTCCAATCATTTAATTCCGAATGAAATGAATTGATGGCTTACCTGTCTTTCTACATACCCTTCTAACTGCACACACTCTGCTTGTGCACTCACTGCGAATGACCGGAGTCTTCCACAAGGTTCGGCAGACCTATGGCTAAAGCTAGCGTGCTAGTCATGTGTTTTGGGGGATTGGAGGGAGGATAAGGGGAGTTTTTCAGTGTGATACTTTCAAAACCAAGCTTTCTGGTTTCTCCAAAGTTGCCTACCCCTGCTTTAAGATATTAATAAGATGTAATAAGATGTATTAAGATGTTTAAATATTAAAGTAGACTTAAAGGCAGGACAGCTGTTTGGATGGTGTTTTTAAAATAATGAATCAACAAAAACTAGAAAAGCGCTACGTTGTTTAACAAAAAGTATTTTTTTATGGAAATATGAATTTGATAAAGGTGGTGTACACTGCGCTGCAGTGTCTCCCTGGGGGCCTGAAGCAAACCGAACCCAACCATTAAGTCAGACCACGATGAAACTCTCTCAGCTTGAACACGGCCTGTAAATTAAGACCCTCATTTCATATTGAACATTATCAAATATAGTCTAGACTCTGCAGCAACCAACCCAAGTAATGCATACATCCATATTAAACTTGATAGGAGTATATCGGTAGAGTCCTTTTTACGCAAGCGTCTCAGAATACACCGGGCGATGTGGTTTTGTACAACTTAAGGGGATCTTCTACAAATCCACAGTTTAACTTGTGCCTTTTCTGCCGGGGCGGAGGGTTGGGAGATTCTAGGGTGTAAAGAGATAAGGAGGGGAGAAGAGAAGGTGTGTTCTTTACTTAAGGCGTTCCAATGTACCACTAGCTTTCACAAAGTGCATTACCTAAGGGGAGGGAGCGAGGAGTCTGCAGGGCCCCTTGGAACACACCCCGTCACTGGAAAAGGTTCGTAACAAGTGTCTCGTCTCTTAAAAAGATCTTTCCAGCCCATATTTGGATGTTCTTTCGTTTTCCTTTTAAATAAAAAGCATGACACGGACGCGGAAATAAAGCATTGTAAAATAATCCTGTCAGGACAACAATAGTGCTATATCATTCTTTTTTTGTGTGTTTGTGTGTTTTTTATTCTCTGTCATAAAAGGAGGAGGAGAGAAGAGAGAGGAGGAGGAGGGGCTGGGCGGTTGCTAGGGCAACTGTCGCCGACGGTAACGGTGCATGATTATATAGCAGGGTTGTTTTGTTTTGGTTCTTTATGTCCCAGGGTTCGGGCAAAAGGTCCTGGAATGTCCCCCGGTGTCTTTGAACATCCCCGAAGTGCCGCCTCGACTGGCTGTACGGATGATGAAGACTTTGTTCAAAGTTATTATTGGTTGTGTTGCAAGAATTACCCCCGCCTCCTCTGACCCGCTCCCCGTCTCTGAAGGCCCTCTGGTGATTCAGGTTGTCCATCATTGGTTTCTGCTGTCCTAGTCATCCGTGTGTGTGTGTGTGTTTGTGTGTGTCTCAGTATGTCATCCACCCGTACTTAAAGAGCAAAGAATCTAAATCCTCCATCCTTTAAGTCTCCACCTTCACGTCAAAGTGCGTTTCACACCAACACTCTTATCCCTGTTCTCTTCTCTGCGCCCACCACTCTCACCACCACGGTCTCGCCAAACCACACATGCGTCCACGCATGCACATACGCATCCCCCCCCCCCCCCCATGACACATGCACACCCCCCAATCCTCTCCGTCATGGCGCACCCCCTCTAGCAGTTGCTGCTGTTCCTGAACTCCCCGTTTTCGGTGATCTGTAGCTTGGTGGGGTTGGTGGGCGAGATGCCGTTGCGCGTCTGCATGCTGTAGCGCTCCTTGAGCTGCGTGAGCGCGCTCATCAGCCGGGTGTTGGCCGCGTCCAGCGAGGCGATGCGCTTCTCCTGCAGGGACACGGAGACACGCCACCGACCAGGTGTCAGTCATCAGCAGAGTTCACGAGGCAAACAACAAAAGGACAAAAAAAAAGGGATTGAGTTCATGTCGCGGCGACAGCAGCTCAGGAGGAAGAGCGGGTTGACTGGGAACCGGAACTTGACCAGCTGGCTGACGCCCTGTGTGGCTGACTCCGCTGTCGGTGTGTGTGAATGTGTGAATGGTTGTGTTCATTAATTCATCTACTCAAAACGTCCCCATGCACATCTGCAATTGATTGACACCAGACATCGGTTTGCTTTCAAACGGTGTGAAATTCGCACTGAGAATATTCAAGCATTGAAGCAATTAGTGTGTCAGAAAAAAAACCATCTCATGCCTTCAACCAAAGATTCTGTTAAGATGACAAGCAGAAACAGCCTCGCCCGTTGCACACTGGGCCTCCTGTTTATCCGCTGCCTGTTAGGAATGTATTGACGTCTCCGATTGCATATTAATGAATCACTACCAGGAGGCCCAAGATGGCCGCCCCGGGGTCCAAGCAGACCAGAGAGCTGATAGACCCCCAGTCTACGATCGCATCTCTTTTCATGGAGTTACGCAACCACATGAAACATTATTTTCCACGGAGCGGGATCGGCATCATTAATGTATGATGAGAAAATAGGATAAATTATAGAGGATGCGCTGCACAAGCTGTTAAGAGGATAAGGCGCGAGAACAAGGATGGCTGCATGACAGGTTCGGAGGAAAGCGACTGGAGGAAAGCTGTTTTTCGGCCGTAATTGTCACTTTATTTACTTAGAGTGCGTGTAGCAGAATACAGCTCGAACCTAGAAACACAAGCTGAGATACTAGCTGAAGAGCCACCACAGAGAGAAAGTAGTACTTATGAAATATGCATCCTCCTGGCAAAAGTAGAAGAAAAAATATACTGCAAACAAGCACTGCTAACTCATCTTCTATGTAAGCGTATCTGTTTTAGCAGATTGCCTAGGTTGCTCACTTAGCAAACATCACTGCTACAGCATATGCCATTGTGAGTTAACTTTATTATATAGATGGATAAATAATGCATCCAAAACGGTTTCCTCAATGAATCAGGTTGTTTCAAAATAATTTGTGTGATTCACAGTTTTTTGCAGTTGTCTATGAGAAGTGTATGAATAACGGATTGGAGTAACTGCCTAAAACACAGTTAATAAAATAAGAGCGATATATCTCACAATAACAGCATGAGACTGACCTGGGCATCGATGATCTTCTGCTTGGAGTCCACGACCGCCTGCATGTCTGAGTGGTCCTTCTTCAGCTCCTCCTCCACAGACATTAACCTGAAGAGGTGAGGGGACAGCACGGTTTAGACTACAGACATTAACCTGAAGAGGTGAGGGGACAGCAGGGTTTAGACTACAGACATTAACCTGAAGAGGTGAGGGGACAGCAGGGTTTAGACTACAGACATTAACCTGAAGAGGTGAGGGGACAGCAGGGTTTAGACTACAGAAATTAACCTGAAGGGATGAGGGGACAGCAGGGTTTAGACTACAGACATTAACCTGAAGGGATGAGGGGACAGCAGGGTTTAGACTACAGACATTAACCTGAAGAGGTGAGGGGACAGCAGGGTTTAGACTACAGACATTAACCTGAAGAGGTGAGGGGACAGCAGGGTTTAGACTACAGACATTAACCTGAAGAGGTGAGGGGACAGCAGGGTTTAGACTACAGACATTAACCTGAAAGGATGAGGGGACAGCAGGGTTTAGACTACAGACATTAACCTGAAGAGGTGAGGGGACAGCAGGGTTTAGACTACAGACATTAACCTGAAGAGGTGAGGGGAGAGTGTGTCACCACGACAACAACAACAACACAAGAACCCGACGCCACCCCGCCTCCTCACCGGCTGATGATGCCCTTCATCTGGAGGTCCTTGTCGTCCTCCTGCCTCCGCAGCCGCTCCTCCGACTCCTCCAGCCGGGCCTGGTACTCCATCAGCACCTTCTGGGCCTGCTCGTCCTGCCCCTTCAGACGCGCCTCGTACTCCTCCAGCTTCTGCACCGACGCCCGCAGACGCTCCTGGAGCACCGCGATCTCCTGCTGGTACTGAAGCGAGAGCGAGGAGCCGGTCAGAGCGTCGCCATGGTTACAGTGGTTGAAACCCCCCCTACCCCCCAGCCAGGAGGTAGGGGGTTGGAGTTAGCCAAGCCGGACGTTCGTAACCAGAATGTTATCGACGCCTCCACTTGCCGGCGGTGGAGCTGGGTGTGATGGGTTTGATTCCCACAGGAGGTTCTACGCCCCTTTGTCCTAACATTTCCTAATTTTTTACCCACTTTCTTGTCTAAAAGGCACAAAAAGAACATTAAAAAAGACGATATATTTTGGTCTACAACAGCCATAATGGTACAAAAGCCCAGAAACAAAAGATTATAAAAAACTTTAAAGCAACAAAATAACAATGCACCCTATAAGTCCACTACCCCTCCGTCTTCGGAAATAAAATACACTTTTTGGGGGCGATATTGGAAAGTAAATCCTTGTGCCAAGATTATAACATCAATAATGTCCCATCCCATGGATCACCCTAATCACCATCCTAAGCACCTCCCCTGTCTCCTCGGTGGTCCGCTCATAACCCAGCCCATCAATTCTTCGTCCCTCGAACGCGGTTAGGGTTTGCTTAGCTTACATTAGCTCATACGTTTGTGTGACTTTCATTACAGTCCCCCTGCCTCCAGACATGCCCTTTAATCCGAGTCATTGGGCTGCGGGCCAAAGACCTCTAAGCCACCTCAGATCATTTCCTGCTGCGCGATGACCAGCAAAGAAGAGGAGGAGGACGGAGGAGGAGACAGACAACAACAGGGCCGTCAAGCCGGCCCCGCGACGTAAGTCGGGGAAAAGCTCTGCTTGACCCCTCAGTGGCCCCCCCTGAGGACAAGAGAGGGTTTGGAGAGTAAGTGTTTCCCGCAGGGCATAAATCCTCCAGGATTAGATTTAAAAAAAGTAATATCTGTATATACAAATACCCGGCGATACGTGGGTATTTGAAGGTTACTGTCGCTGTAGCATCCACTAGAGGAAGAAAATGTCGTTATTGTTTCATAAAAGAAAATCATATACATGGTTGAGGTCCAGCGATATACAACACAACACAACACAACACAACACAACAACCCAAACAACAATCAAACGTTTGAATGGTGTGTTATTTAAACCGGGTTCAATGAACACTAGGGCCCGACCGATATTGATTTTTGAGTGCCGATGCTGATGCCGATTATTTTCAGAGAAAAATTACGATTACGATTTAATCGGCCGATTAAAAACAAAACAAAAAAAAAAACATAAAACGTAGTTTTTGATACCTTAAATATACTTTAAACACTTTTGACGAATATGTGAATTGAATGCAGAATCTTTGAGTGTTTTAGAATACATTTACAGTCAAAAATTAGTGTAATGTAAAATGTAAAATAAATAACTAACTCCCAATGTGCTGCGCTCGTGAGCAGTGACTAACACGTGCGTGCTGAGCAGTATGGTCTCACCGTTAGAGTCTACAGTATAACAAATTAACATGGCCTGGGACCTAAAGAAAAACAGGCACAACATGCTCAAACAACGCGCCTTGTGTACATTGGTGAGGTGAGCGCGCAGCTGCCTGAGCGAGCGTGCTTTCATGTTGTACGGTAAAATTCAATCTCCTCTTTTTTACTCCAGCTAAAGTTGTTAGTTAGCAAGGCGAGTAGGAGCGCAATCTGCAGGATACTAATCGCAATAACATTTATATATAAAAAAAAAATAAAAATAAAAAATCTGTTGTAATCGGCGTCTTTTTGGCCGATGCCGATTATTTTCAAAAAGGCTATAATCGGCCGATTAAATCGGCAGGCCGATAAATCGGTCGGGCCCTAATGAACACCATCCATGCTCTACTCAACCTAGTGTGTCGTTATAATCAATCACACCTCCTTATCTCCTTGTGTCCTTGTCTCCTTGTGCTTACTGCAACCCCAGGCTCCCTGGGGCCCTCCTTGGGCCCCCCTGGGCCAGACCCAGGGGAACCTCCCCTGGCCAGGGAGGGTGACCTTGCTTGAACAGCAAGGTCACCCCCGCCATCCTCCCCCACTCCCCCAGGTCAGTATCAACAGCCCAATCGACCCACCCCCCCCCCATCCTCCCCCCTCTCCCCCATCCTCCCACCTCTCCCCCCTCTCCCCCATCCTCCCCCCTCTCCCCAGGTCATGATAGTGCAGACGCCTCACGTCTCCCACTGTGCACTGAACACACACGCTGTGTGTGTGTGTGTGTGTGTGTGTGTGTGTGTGTGTGTGTGTTAACATAGATAATTACATTTTCCATGAATGCACCATGCCGGGCTGCCGCGTGGCAGACGTTAGGGATATGGAGAGCAGTGAGCAGTGGGGATGATGGGGAGACACACGCAGGCGTGGAGAGCAGAGGCAGGAAGATACGGAGAACAGGAGCAGGCAAGTAGGAAGCACGTTCCTCCCTCACTCTAACAGCTGTTAAATGATGCGGACACACACACACACACACACACACACACACACACACACACACACGCACACACACACACGCACACACACACACGCACACACACACACGCACACACACACACGCACACACACACACGCACGCACGCATACATGCACACACACCCGCCCCTAGCCAGGGCTGTACGCCTCTCAGAAACATTCCAGACTTCATTGTAGGTTAGGCAGAGAGAGAGAGAGAGAGACCGGGAGTACACGGCGTGAACGTCTCGTCTGTGAGGTTGAAGGGGAAGGAGCCGGAAGCTCCCAGCAGGAGGAGGAACAAACAGACACGTCAACACGCAGGGTGGCCGGCACGGCGGGGCGCTGGAGATCAAAGAGGCTTGGGGGGGTAAGACGCTGGGGGGGGGGGGGGGGGGGCCGCGGTCAGACACACTGGGCCGGGAAAGAACGACGCTCAAAGGGTCGAGCAAGACAAACAGAGTCGAGGGAGGAAGAGACGCTGCACGTGGTTGTGCTTTTTTCCATGGCTGTCCAGAAGGTTTGTGTCGGAGAGAGCAGAAGCTTCTCTGAAGGACAGGTTGGGAAGGAAGGGAAGGGAAGGAAGGAAGGGAAGGAAGGGAAGGAAGGAAGGGAAGAACAGAGGGCGGGTGAGAAGGAGGGAGGGAGGGGGATGAAAGGGGAGAGGGAGAGAGGGAGAGAGGGGATGGGGAGGGAAGGATGAAGGGTGAGAGGGAGGGGCAGAGGGTGGCAGGAAATGTGGGAGGGACAAAGAGAGGAAGGAACGGAGGGAGGAAGGGAAGGAGAGAGGGAAGGAGAGAGGGAAGGAGAGAGGGAAGGAGAGAGGGAATGAGTAAGGGAGGACAGGAGAGGGGAAGGGAGGAAGTGATTCAGGAAAGGAGGGAGGGGTCGGGGTGCGGTCGGGGTCCGGGTGGGGGTTACCTTCTCCACCTGAGACAGGTCCTCTCTGTGTCTGGGGGGCTCCGGCTCCGGACCCTCAGGGTCTAAATACTGCACATTCATATTCAACAGCCAGGCGGCCGTGCGGTCCAGCGCACTGGGCTTCACCAGGGAGGGGGCCTGGGGGAACCAACACACACACAGACGCACATGAGCGGGGGGAGGTGGGGGGGTGGGACGGAGGTGAGGTGAGGTGAGGTGAGGGGTCATGCGAGTGAACCAAAACAACCCCGGGGGGGGGGGGGGGGGGGGGGCCTGAGAAGCAGGTGGAGCTGGTGAGACGTTTGGTTCTCAAGCCGGGTAAGACCACTTGGCTTAAATCATAGACACACACACACACACACACACACACACACACACACACAATCACACGTACACAACGATACACAACATGTCCAAAGCACCAGGCCAGACCAGCTGTGAGGCATGATCAGACGCATTTAGTCATCCTTATTGTCATCCCTCTTATGTCGGCAATGTTTGTGTTTGTGTGTGTGTGTGTGTGTGTGTTTGTGTGTGTGTGTGAGGGTGTGTGTGTGTGTGTGTGTGTGTGTGTGTGAGGGTGCGTTCAATAAATAAAAGCATTGATTGTTTTTAACCGGCTCTGCCAAGTGTTCCAAGGCCCCGCTCTGTCTCATCAGGATGACTATCGGAAAGCTGAAGTTCGTGAATGATGAAATCCAAACTGATCATTAAAAGACAATATATTTTGTGTTTTATTTCTCCGGACAATTTCTCTCTAAGGGGAGATGACACAGAGCCTGTGCAGGAAACCAGAAACTGAAAGGGGTGGAGTAACAGATTGTTTCCTGTTTCGTTCTGAGATATTCTACCAAAGAGTGGAATAAGCTTTCAGAAGGGGATTCAGTCTTCATCGAGTCGATTATAAACCTCCATGCACTTTTTTCACAGACAACAAGTTTGTGTTTGCCGTTAATTCTAATTATATACTAACAGATCCCAGCTTCCAGCAACACGATTGGTCGAAACAAATATGAAGCAAAGTAAAGAAGCACCGCATCCACCCAGATTTGAACTCGTATGCCATCAGACTTTAGACATTCATCTTTAGTCTGATTTGGCAGACCGAAACTTTCCAGACCGATTTGTCGCCATTACCTGTCGTCTCAATCCCGTTCCTAATCACTGCGTTGGAGGGCCGCTTGCTGCTCTGAACAAAGCCAGCTGTCCTTTAAATCACCCTCACAATGGTTCTCTGTTCAAAACCCCTCCGCTTGTTGCCTGTTGCCACGGATGCTGCCATGACGACGCAAACAATATGCTGTGAAAAACACTGTGATGAACTTTAGGACACGTGTCTGCACGTGTGCTATAGATTTAGGTTGTCTCCCATTAGACCGATATATACATATATATATATATATATATATATATATATATATATATAGATATATATATATATATATATATTGAGTTCTGCTGTGAAGGAAGTCACGCTGGCTCTGTTTGGATGTGAGATGAACAAATAAACATATATTCCAACTTGGTTGGATTTCTGTATAATGACAAAGGGCAAAACAAATGGGTGTGTATGCTAATATTATTTCTGCATAAGTGTCATCTTTGTACGCCTTGGATTCCTTTCTCGTCCCAGGAACCACCTGCACTGTTTCAGTAGGGAGGTTTTCCAACTGAAATAGCGAGGTGATGTACAATTAACTGACGCCATAGGTGAGACGTGATTCTGGGAATGGTTTGCTGCAAGATAATGTCCTTTTTCCTAATAATACTTACGTTATTTTTAATTGAGGTTACCGGAGTTTCAATAATTTAAACTTTGTGAAGTTCATTAATGGTGTAGCTCATTTGGAGGGGAAAAGATCTTGTGTGCCAAAAAAGCATGCATTAGCACTTTAATGAGGAGCTAATCTAGCCCATGCCAGTGTCATCACTGGCCTATTTAACTCCCCCCAGTAAACCAAAGGGTGAAGCGATGAACCGCTTTTATGCTGATTACCATTATTAAAAAGACAATGACTGTAATTCATTAGGGTGAAGCAAGCAGCCAGGTCTATATTCCAAGACACCATCACCCAGACACACACACACACACACACACACACACACACACACACACACACACACACACACACACACACACACAGACACACACACACACACACACACAGACACACACACACACACACACACACACACAAACACACACACGCACACCTAGCTACGAACATTTAGCGACCCCTTTTTGTGGGTTAAATGACTGGTAGTGCTTGGAAAATGATAGCTGTAACAAAAACCTCACAGAATCTATCCATGCGTGCTGGCAGTCTGGCAAGAGCTATTTTTCCTATATTGCAAAATACAATATAGTCTTTTAATTAATATTTCACAATCTCATTGTGTCATGTTTAATGTGTCTCTTTGTCTAAGACTTCAAGACAGGTTTGTAAATGAGAACGGGCCTTCTCGGATTAAATGAGGCTTTTCATCCATTAACATATCGACTGTTGACGTCTGCTCTGTTGACTCTGTTGGAATCGGTGGTCTGTAAAACGCTAAACGGTCCTGGGATGTCTCTGCTAGGTTCGGCTGCACACTACTGCTTTGTTCTCCGCCCTACCAGTGTGTGCTGCGCCCTCGTGTTCAGGCTGCACCCTACCTGCTTATGCCCCACCCGGTGCTTGCTCTCCGGACTCTCCCCCTTGGACGTCTGGTGCTGGAGCCGCACACCGCAGCCCGCCCAATCGGGCGAGGCGGACGACATCACGCTGCCGGAGGCGGGCCGGGGGTAGGGCCCGCCGCTCAGCAGGTTGGGCGGCGTGCGGCCGCGCGTCACGCCCTGGGGCTGCGGCGGCGGCGGCTGGTCTATCCGGCGCTGCGGACCGCCGCTGTTCTGCCGCGGGACGCCGGGGGGCGGCTGGGGGTCCGTCAGGGAGAGCTGCCGCCGCGTGATATCCCCCGACCGCCGGATGTACTCGTCCCCGCTGCTTCCCCCTCCTCCTCCTCCTCCTCCTCCGCTGTGGTTCAGATAGTTCAGCTTCCCCCCGTCCTCGTTGTTGCTATGGGAACTGACGGAGCTGTGGCACTCGGAGCCGGAGTCGGCGCCGAGGCCGCGCGGCGAGACGACCAGGCCGGCCGCCATCTGGTACACGGGGTTCTGGAAGGAGAGCGGCGCCAGCAGGTGCTGCGGCAGCGGCCTCCCCGGGGGGCCGTCCGACCCCGAGGCGGCGGGCGCCGTCTGCCCGGGCCTCCTGAGGAGGGCGGGGACCCCCGGGGGGGCGGCCCCCCCGCCGCCGCCGCCGCCGCCACCTCCGCCCGGCGGGGCGCGGGCCGACCACACGGCCACGGAGGAGGCCGGCGGGGGGCCCTCCACCAGACAGGGGCCCGGGCTGAGGTCCGACGGGGAGGGGCCGCCCTGGGCCAGGTCCATGCTGCGGGGGTCCTGAAGGTCCAGCATGGAGAGGCTCTTGCTGCCGTTGGCCAGGCCCGGCTCTGGCTCGTTGGACTCGGAGTAGCTGGAGCTGCGGGCCGGGGCGGGCTGCACCCCCGAGCTCCGGGTCACGAAGAACAGGTCCTTGTTCTCGGGCGTGGGCGAGGGCAGCCGCGTGAAGTCCACCAGCCTGGAGGAAAGACATAAAGGGGGGCTTCGTTCAATCACAGACGGGATGTTTGGGCGTCAAGCACGGCCTGAGTTGTTGGCAGCAGTGACTCAGTAGGTACAGAGGGGTTGACTGGTAAACGAAAGGCTGCTAGTTCGATCCCCGGCTCCTCCTAGCAGAGTGTTGAGGTGTCCCTGAGCAAGACGCCTCACCCTAACTGCTCCCGACAAGTCAGCGTTTGCTGTTCATTCACTCAAAAATTCAAACAGGTATCTGAGACAGGTACCCGTCATCAATGGATCAATGACCTGCAGAGGAGGATCTAGACAACATGTTGATGAAGAACATGCTGATCAACATGTTGATGAGGAACATGCTGATCAACATGTTGATGAGGAACATGCTGATCAACATGTGGACGAGGAACATGCTGATGAACATGTTGATGAACAACATGCTGATGAACATGTTGATGAACAACATGCTGATGAACATGTTGCTGAACAACATGAACCAGGCAGTAACCCCACTAACACTAGACAGCGTCTTTGTAAAGGTAAGATGATATTTCATCCACGGCAGCCATATTGAGGAGGGGATCTGGAGAGTTAGCGACAGGGGTGAGGTAAAGTGAAAGAGAGTCTGTGTGTACACTTCTTCATTTCCCCCTCATTTCTTTGTGCCGCTCCCGACTCGCTGCCATATGGAGCCATTATTGCCCGGAGACAATTACCTTGACAGACATGATGTGTTCCTTAATCACCGCCATCACTCAAGCAACCCAGCCAGGCCTCGCTCAGCCCGTCTCTCCAGTCTTCCATACGAACGCAACATCTCTCCTCCCTCTCTTCCTTCCTTCCTCCCTCCCTCCCTTCCTCCCTGCCTTCTTCCCTCCCTCCATTGCTTCCTCCCTCCCTCCCTCCCTGTCTCCCTCCCTCCCTGTCTCCCTCCCTCCCTCCCTCCATTCTTCCTCCCTCCCTACATCCCTTCTTCCTCCCTGCCCTCCTTCCTCCCTCCCTCCAATACCTCCTCCCTCCCTTCTTTCTTCCCTCCTCCCCCCTCCATCCATCCATTCCCATCTTCCCTACGACCACAACACTCCTTCCGACTCTTCTAGTTTAGCTTTGATCCAGACAGGCGGTTCCAAATCATTCCTTTAGCGTGTATCTCATCGACAGTGGGCAGCAGCGGCAGTGCCAGAGTAAACTCCATGGCGTGGAGGTGGAGGCTGACGGGGATCCTGCACGTCGATTCCCTGTGCCTCCGTCTCCACCTCCTCCGTTTCAATCTAAATGTGTCTCAGTCCGTGTGTGAGGATGATGAGGCAGGCCTCTTGTCCAGCATGGCCAGGACAGTGTTGATGTTTCACCAGCAGACTCCCACTCTCACCGTGTGGATCAGCCTGGGCTCATGTCTTTTTTATATTGGTTCTATTTTGAAGTTACGAGGAGGCACTTATTCAGCACAGGGCAGGGGAAATGACTCAATAGTAGATTGAAAAGAATGAATGACTCACCCTATTCAACACTAAGGGCAAAAGATAGAATACCTAAACATGATATCCTAAGGAATTATTGGCACCCAATAACACAAATAAAACTGATATAAGTGTCATTTCTGAGAGACGTAGATACATACAAGATACAGATGATGTTAAGTCCCATTAATAATAATAATAATAATGGATTGAATTTATATAGCGCTTTTCTAGACACTCAAAGACGCTGGCGGCCTCTGCTCGCCAACCGCTGAATCGGTTCAGCGGTTGGTTCAACACCTCCTCTAGTTCAACACCTCCACTCATGTTCCCCTGCACTCCCTCCCTGACGCTAACCTGTTGGTTCTGCCGCCTGTGTGTCTTCTCTGTCCACACCTCCCACTGTCTCTGAGACCCCGCGGGCGGAGGGGGCGGAGGGGCGCATGGTAATGGAGGGGGGGGGGGGCGTTGTCGGGAGAACCTTTGAGTGTGAGTGCAAGTAAACAAGATTTCCATCTTTCTGTTCTGGTGGCGAACGAGCAGAGGTGAAGCTAGTGTTGGGGGGGAGAGAGGGAGATAGACAGAGAGAGAGGGAGAGAACGAGAGCGAGAGCGAGAGAGAACGAGAACGAGAACGAGAACGAGAGCGAGAGCGAGAGAGAGAGAGAGAGAGAGAGAGAGAGAGAGAGAGAGAGAGAGAGAGGCACCTCTGCCTGTGACAAGCCTATTAAAAACCGTTCGCCTCTGACCGGCCACCACTGGGTTTGCTTGTGCCTTGCTCAAGGACACAGACGTCAGAAGTGGATTGTATTGACTCTGAAGGACAGCAGATGAATGTCCTCCCACTGGGTTTTGTGTGACACAGGCACACAGAAACACTCCACAGAGAGAAAGAAAAACAAAGGCCCAATAACCTTGTATCCTTCAACGCCCTTGTCACTCAATCTATTTCTTTCTTTTTCCTCATGAGATACCAGTTCAGTGTGACTGGTATCTTGGGAATCATAAAAAAATGTATAATAACCATACAATTTGAATACTGCTTGATAATTTCCTGCTCATTTCAATTTCATGTTTCCGGTACACACACAGACACACACGGGCTGATTACAATATGTAGATGAAAGCACACACACACAAAACAGCTTGTGTAATCAAAGACAAGAGGAGTACGTTGCAGATATTATAATAACCATAAGGCTTACTCACAATCACCAGCCTGTTGCCGGCGGTTACCTATTGACACTGTGCAGAAATAACAGTATTTCCCCACGGGTGAAGGAATCTCCCGGTATGGGGAAATCACCCCGCGCTACGTTCCATCACACAGAACCACCGGGGAACGGAACGCATTTGATTCCACACAAAGATGTTTACATGACACGTGAAGTCATAGGTGGAATTTCTGTTTTGTTTCCATTCACACCGAGCGCCTGCGTTTGTTAGTGCTTCTCTAAATGTGCGTCATGTGTGTCTGTCCTGGAGCACGACGCCGGTGTGTTCCTGCCTGTACGGCGAGACAGTGTCGGCTTTTTACAAACATGGCTCCTCAAGAGGAAGACCTGAGCCGGCCTCCTCTAGCTGGTCGGGCTGCTGAAGGGGTTCGCTGTGTTTGACTACCAGGAGGTGCGCTGGTAGGGAGGGTTCCATACAAACACAATAAATGAAAGTGATTCACAGGAAGTTGCTTGGATGAAAGCTTCGTCTGAATAGCGATTTAAAAGTGATTGAGTATTAAAAGTAAAGGCACAACCCCCCTTGAGACACAATATCAATAATGTATTAGCTTACCTGGACTGCCAAAAAGGTAAGCTTGGCAGTCCTTCTTCATTGATATTTATATAATTTCTTCATTTTACTATTTTTATCTGTTTTTATTAAAAATTCTGCTGGCGAGACACCCAGTACCTCCCCCTTGAGGCTCATCCTATCCTCTGTCTAAACCCGGTCTGCCTCTCTTACCCTGAGAGGTCGTTGTCGATGACCATCTTCTGCAGGCCGGTGGAGATGCTGCAGCCGGCGCCGGGGGGCGATGGCGAGGAGCAGGAGGACGAGGCGTTGGCGGCGGTGGAGGAGGCGTGGTCCGAGGCCGGGCCGGAGCCGGTCATGACGCAGGACGGGTTGGCCACCGCCGCGCTCACCTCCCGCAGGATCCGCGGCAGGGGGCCCAGCTTGGCGGCCGCGGTCTGTCACGGGATGGAGAAAGACATGTTAAATAAGAGACAATGTTTAAGTGTTTAAAGCTGCACTATGTGAGTCTCTCCATTAGTGGCCTCTGGGGGCTAGAGGAGGTGTTACAGTTGTAGCTATCGACACTTATGAATGACTTCATGAATTGCTTCATGTCAGGTGTTCATGAAGCAATTCTGCGAACTGGGCCAGCAGGGCAACACCTTACATGAAGGGTCGGCTTAGCTCAGGAGGTAGAGCAGTTGTCTTGAAACTGAAAGATTGCTAGTTCAATCCCCAGCTCCTCCTAGCTGAGTGTTGATGTATCCCTGGGCAAGACAACTAACCCTAACTGCTCCTGACGAGCTGGCTGTCGCCTTGCATGGTTGACTCTGCCGTCGGTGTGTCAATGTGTGTATTAAACGATGTAAGTCGCTTTGGATAAAAGCGTCTGCTAAATGGCCTAATTGTAGATGATCAATGACCTTGTCTTGTTATATGATGTAATGAGGGGGGGGCAGAAGTATACAAGAAAACCTTTATAGAAAGAAAACCAAAACCATGTGACTCATCACCATTGTATCTGGAGACGCCTCTGCAATGTGTTCTCCATTAAATTAAGGTCAAATGAATGAACGGACAGTACGACACATACGTTCAGCAATGCAAATATAAGATCCCATGTGAACTCAGGAAATGATCAGTAGGGGGAGAAAAAGTTCTCTGAGCCAGCCAGCGAAGAGGGCACGGTAAGAGCGCTGCAGGAAGACAGACAGTCTGGTGTTTATCAAGCTATTACCGCTGACGCCTCCATCACTACAGCTAATGCGGGGAGGCGATGCCCTTACCGAGCCGTCGATATGCCCTCTAATCTGGCAGCCATTCAGAGTGGCCCGGTCCAAGGGCACCATATCAAGTAATGCAGAAATGAAACAGATATTGATCGGAGCAGGGCGCTCAATACTAATAGTGAGGCGGTGGGGGGCTCGTGTTTGAAGCTGGCTGAACGCACGGGGGGAACCAACTATTACCCACAGCGGGTAATGCATCCTAGCACTCTGCCTTTTATCATGTCCCTAATGAAACAAGTCTGCCTCCCCACTCGATTAGGGCACGAGGAAAAGATTTGACGTGTTTTTTGATCCATGATATACATCGAGAAGTTTGGTACGTGCGTACAATAGGCAAGCGATAAAGTTACGGGGCAAATTGAAATTAGATATTACATTTGAGTTTGATTATCATAATCTGAATTAGATTGCTGTGTATTGACTGACCTATAAATAAAACAAGAGATGACTGATCTGTCTAATAGAAAAGTATATATACAGGTATGAGTTTGCACACACACACACACACACACACACACACACACACACACACACACACACACACACACACACACACACACACACACACACACACACACACACACACCTACCTAGCTACGAACATTTAGCGACCCCTTTTTGTGGGTTAAATGAATGTTAGTGCTTGGAAAATGATAGCTGTAACAGAAACCTTACAGAATCTATCCGTGCATGCTGGCAGAATGACAAGGGCTATTTTTTCTAAATTGCAAAATACAATATAGTCTTTTAATTAATATTTCACAATCTCATTGTCTCATGTTTAATGTGCGTCTTTGTCTAAGACTTCAAGACAGGTTTGTAAATGAGAACAGGCCTTCTCAACCGGATTACCACTTTTTTTAAGATGACTCATTCTCAGTTCCATGACATATTTATAGATGTAATAATGTTTTTTTCGAGTGCTTTAAGCAGTACTGTAGATATTTAAAGTGCTGTTTATGCAATGGGTATACCCAGTTTAAACTTTTATGATTGCTCCAACTATGAGCGATGGCTAGCGTTGGATTGGGGTCTGACATACCGCCACGGTTTAAACGTTCAACGTTAGTTTGTTAACTCAGACTGGCTTCAGGTCAGGATAGGGCTCTGGGAAAATCAGGCTTGTGCATATATCCACCTAAAGCATGATTTAATTATACCTTTGTTTGTAACACCTGCTTTTGGGGACATAGCAAAAATAAAAAAAAACATACATTTAAAACCTCTACAGCGCTATTCTGTGGTATAAATAAACTCTACACACCGCGTTCTAACCCTAGGTGGGACACTCCCACCTGTGATGACATCAGCGAATGGTTTTATTTTGGGCTCGTAACGACTAAAATCATCATTACCATCAAATCCTCCCAGCTGGGGGTAAAACAGCGCTCCTGTGAACCCATCTGTGAATATTGCTTACATTTAGGGGAATTTTGTGAGACGCTTTTTTCCAAAGCGACTAACAACTGTTCATTCACAGACCAATGGTTGAGTCAACGACGCAGGGCGACATCCAGCTCATCAGGAGCAGTCAGGGTGAGGCGTCTTGCTCAGGGCCACGTCGACACTCAGCTAGGAGCAGCCGGGGAATGAACTAGCAACCTTCCGGTGGCCAGTCAACCGGCTCTACATCCTTAGGTACTGCCGCCACACTGCTGCCAACAGCTCCAGGCTGTATCTATCCCCAGGCGGCGGTGTGTACCTGGTCTGTCTGGGCCACCACCTCGGAGAGCAGCGAGTGCAGCGTGGACAACTCGCGGCCCAGGTCAATGTAGCCCTCGAAGCCCGCCGTGGTGGAGATGGTCTCCGGGTTGGAGATCTCCAGCAGGAAGCGTTGCATGTTGGTCCACTCGTGCTCCAGGAACTGGTTCATGAAGGACATATACTCCTCCTTGCTGCCGAACCTGGGGCCGGGGAGAGTTAGTCAATGTTAGAGGCAGCTAAACCATGGACAATGCTCCGGAAATGTTGGGATGCTAAAAAGATTGATTGATTTTTGTTTGGTTTTTTACTCAATCTTTACATATTTTAGTTTTGTATAAAAGGTCTTGTAGTGTCTTAACATATTTACATTTAAACTATAAATGAAACATATTATCAAAATCATTATTATTATTTACTATTATAATTAGCTCAATATACTTGATTTAAAATGGCTTAAAGACACCACCCAAATTTAAATCTTGTTTGGCAGCTTCCACAGCCATATTATATAGATCTAAAACGAAAAACACAACAGTTTTATGATGACCTAAAATTTAATAATATCTCATAATAAAACTTCTTAAATCTTTCCACCCCCAACAAAGCTAACACAGATCTAGCTAGCATGTTTTGTCTCTTTGGCACGATCCAATCACGTCCCTAACGGGCCCATCACACTTCCACCCCACAGAATGCTTAGCGTCTCACTTGGTGAAGTTGGCCAGGTTCTGCGTGACTTTGGCGATGAGTGTTAGTGTGCGTGCGGTGCGGTCGTCGGGGTACTCCTGCATCAGGTCAAACAGCGACGGGGACATGACGGCAGGACACAGGAAGCGCAGGAACAGCGAGGCGCTGATCAGACGCTCGCTGATGTCGGGTCGCCCCCGGTTACTGCACTCCTGTCGCCACGACGCAAACACCTCCTTCAGCTCCCGGGGGAAGACGCTGTGGAACGTTCCGGAGTGAGTAAGTCGAGGTCAATAACCTGCATCAACGATATCTCTACTATTGATTTATTATTGTTTCCAAATAATCAATAGTGGATCTTATTCAGGACATTTATCCAAGATGGATTAGTCTTCACTAAACGCATCTTCTTAATTGTATAAGATGCTTTTAGTCAATGTCATTGATGATGAGGTAGGGGTTGGGCATCCTGCTCAAGGATGGCTACAGGTAGCTTATCCAACATCCTGGCTGTAACACTATCCCTGTGTGGGTTGTGTTGAGTTGATGATCTTACAGAAGGCCAGCTCAGTGTGTGTGTGTGTGTGTGTGTGTGTGTGTGTGTGTGTGTGTGTGTGTGTGTGTGTGTGTGTGTGTGTGTGTGTGTGTGTGTGTGTGTGTGTGTGTGTGTGTGCGTGCCATGTACCAGTAGGAGTTGATGATTTTGCAGAAGGCCTGCTCAGTGTGTGTGTGTGTGTGTGTGTGTGTGTGTGTGTGTGTGTGTGTGTGTGTGTGTATGTGTGCGTGTACCAGTAGGAGTTGATGATCTTGCAGAAGACCAGCTCACGGTGTGTGTGTGTGTGTGTGTGTGTGTGTGTGTGTGTGTGTGTGTGTGTGTGTACCAGTAGGTATGTATGTGTGTGTGTACCAGTAGGAGTTGATGATCTTGCAGAAGGCGAGCTCAGTGTGCGTGTATTTGTTTGTGTGTACCAGTAGGAGTTGATGATCTTGCAGAAGACCAGCTCACGGTGTGTGTGTGTGTGTGTGTGTGTGTGTGTGTGTGTGTGTGTGTGTGTGTGTGTGTGTGTGTGTGTGTGTGTGTGTGTGTGTGTGTGTGTGTGTGTGTGTGTGTGTGTGTGTGTACCAGTAGGTATGTATGTGTGTGTGTACCAGTAGGAGTTGATGATCTTGCAGAAGGCCAGCTCGCAGCACATCTTCAGGTTGCTCTGGTGCTCCGGCAGGTCACTGGACGAACACTTAGAGGCGTCCACCTCACAGTTCTCATCTGACTCGTATAGGGCCTTGATGAACTCGCCTGGTCGGGGTGACACAACAAAACAAGACATCAGACCAAACCGTATGGTCACTGAAACACAAGAGGGACGGAATGGGAGCCTGTTCTGAAATTTATTTTTATTACACATATTTTGGTGTGTGCGTGGATACCAGAGGATACATGTTAGAGTACTTTAAAAAAGTAGGGAACTTTATTCCCTACTTTATTTATTGAATCCTTTGGCGTGGTAGGACACCAGAGCACCCAGAGGAAACCCAAACGAACACGGGAGAACTCATCACAGGAAGGTCCCTGTGGGGCTTGAACCCCTGACCTTCTTAAGGCCCATTCACACCCTATGGTAAATACGGATACGGACAGTTTCGTCGTCAATGGGTCCGCTGTGCTAACCACGGTTGCCCCACGGTAACCAAAATGCTAACCTCTGTGCCACCGAGCTAACCACTGTGCTAACCACTGGGCTAACCACGGTTTCACCACGCTAACCACTATTCTAACCTCTGTGCCACCAAGCTTACCAATGCTAAACACTGGGCTAACCACGGTTGCACCATGCTAACCACTGTGCAAGCCAGTGTGCCATCATTCTAACCACTGTGCTAACCACTGTGGCACATAGCTAACCTCTGTGCCACCGCGCTAACCACTGTGCCACCAAGCTAACCACTGTGGCACATAGCTAACCACTGTGCTAACCACTTTGATAACCACTGTGCCATCACGCTAACCACTGTGCTAACCACTGTGGCACCATGCTAACCACTGTAGCACAAAGTTAACCACTGTGCTAACCACTGTGGCATCACAGTAACTACTGTGCTAACCACTGTGGCACCATTCTAACCACTGTGCTAACCCCTGTTGCACCACGCTAACCACTGTGGCACCACGCTAACCACTGTGGCACCACGCTAACTACTTTTCTAAACACTGTGCTAACCACAGTGGCACCACATTAACCACTGGGCTAACCACAGTGGCACTGACTGACCACGCAGCACAGCAAGAATGACAGTGACAATCAGTCAAACTTTTCTGCTCGTCTTCACAAAGCCGAGGGGCAAAGAACGGTGCCAGGCAACGCCGTTCAGCGACATGATGTAACACGGAGAGCTAATCAGAAAAGGCAGACACTTGAGTAGGAGTAATGGGAAGCAATTCTGGAGATGCTTTTAGTTCACTCAGACACAGTTCATTAAAGAAAACCTTGGGAGGACTTAAGTACATCAAGAATCCTCCGTCCTGGGAGAAGAAATGACTCATCATCGTCAGCCTCATCTTCCTCCTCCCAAACGATGTACACCATGAGGATGACATGCTTTCCCTCAGCCAATGCAGAAGGAGATGCCGCCCAGAACCCTATCAGCCACCATAGCATACTGCACCATAGCATACTGCACCATAGCATACTACACCATAGCATACTGCACCATAGCATACTGCACCATAGCATACTACACCATAGCATACTGCACCATAGCATACTGCACCATAGCATACTGCACCATAGCATACTACACCATAGCATACTGCCATACTGCCCTCTGTCAAACCCACACCGCTCCATCTCCATGTGCACGTCAGTTCTTTCGCTCTCAGCCCAAATGTAAACGTGGGTGTCTGGGTGGGTTTCCCTCTGTGGTCCCCTCTTGGCTAGGGCCGTTGGAACATATGCCCGATCGGTGTCCAATAGGCACGCACCATATGCACTATAATCTACACAGACACCCAACATGGCAGCAGCTCAAGCCAGGCTTGGCTCGCGAGTCGTGGCCTCAGTGGGATCCACCAAAACCCAGCCAGCCGTGCATTATTCAGCCCACCTCCCAGTTATAACCACCCTGGCTGCAACCTTGAGGAAAAGAGAGCGGGAGAGAGAGAGGTAGAGGGAGAGAGGGGTAGAGAGCGAGGTAAAGAGCAAGAGATACATAGAGAGAGAGAGAGAGAGAGATAGGGAGAGGGGTAGAGAGCAAGAGATAGGTAGAGAGAGAGGGAGAGAAGTGGAGAGCAAGAGATCGGTAGAGAGAGAGAGAGAGAGAGAGAGAGAGAGAGAGAGAGAGAGAGAGAGAGAGAGAGAGAGAGAGAGAGAGAGAGAGAGAGAGAGAGAGAGAGAGAGAGAGAGAGAGAACGAAGGAATTCACCGAGGAGAAATGTTTGTATTCAGGAAGCAATACACCAGTAAAACATGACAGACATGTTTAACTGCGTTAACCTGCTGATCTGAATGCTGTAAATACCATAAACCATGTACTGTTCATCTCTACGTACTATAGCAACACACAAAATGTTATTGGGTGCAATTTATTTCATAAACAAGGGTTTCTTATGAGAGAAACCAATGAAACACATGCTTTTATAGTCTAGTATTAAGTCATTACACTTTTGTCCAAATGTCTTTAAGAGCAAATTAGGGGTTGGGAAGGGCATATTGCTCTACGATGCCCACCGGCAGACTGCGGACATAAGGGGTCGAACCCACAACCTTTTGGCATAATTCCTAACAGCTTCACATGCTGATATAAGAATGAGCTATTTGTGAATTTCAGCCTACTCATCAACCGGAGGATTACCATTCATATTGCAACACTGATTTGCATCTGAAAGTAGTTGAAAGGGAAGACAGATCATGGTGGGGGGTGCAAACACAGTATTCTTTCCACTGTCCTTTTCGAACAGTGGAGGCAATTCTGCTGACTCAAAATATCAAAGCAGCCGTAGTCTAAGGGCTTAGGAAAAAGACTTGGTTTCAGACACACACACTCTGTTCCCCTTCACCGCCATCCCATAACCGATGCTGTTTGTGCGCGTGTGTGCCTGTGTGGTTTAAAACTTCCAGGCTTCCACACGTCAAACTGTGTTAAGCTCACCGTGTATTTTGTGAGGTGCGCGTGTGTGCTGTCTTTGTTCTTTCACCGCACATTGTGGAAAGAGAACTACTTTATATTTGTGGAGGACCACACACACACACACACACACACACACACACACACACACACACACACACACACACACACACACACACACACACACACACACACACACACACACACACACACACACACACACACATACCCACAGATCGACCACCGCATAGGTGCTCAAAAGCCCACACATACAGTAAATTATTTGCACACACACGCATACTTACACACAAACATAGACACACACCAACAGGTAAATACAAACACACACATGCAGATGCAGACACAAATGCACACACGAATGTACACACACACACACACACACACACACACACACACACACACACACACACACACACACACACACACACACACACACACACACACACACACAAACAAGCACCCCTCCACACGTACACACACATAAATCAGGGAGAGGTAAAAGTGATTGCGGGGAAGGATTTGTTTCCATCCGTTATGCAAAAAAACTGCTGTTGTGCACATTTCCGAGGCAGCCACAGAGAAGAGAGGGGGATACACAAACACAGAGGGGAATAGAGGCCGGGAATGAAGACGGAGAGACAGGACACCTGGACGCAGATAGCCTCACCTTGGTCATACCTGGGCTAGTTTTGATTGGTCATCACTGTGAGAAAACAAAATGCTAATTTCGATTTTGTTTTGAGTTAATGTGTATGTTGGTATTTAAGGAAATGAGAAGGAGATGCCTCATGTTTTTTTCATAAGCAGTGATTGATGAGCCTACTTGCTTTTCCCAAATCGCTGCGATCAATCAAGTTAGCGTTTGACAGATCTAAGAAGTTGAGATCCTTCTCTTGCAAAGCGGGGCAGATGTTTGACAGTAGAGGCCGAGCCTGAGGACAGAGGAGCACTACCGCGTAGAGACAGACTGAATGAGGGGGGGAGGGCAGAGGGATGAAGCGGAGGAGTCGACACCAAACTAATCTCGCTAACAGAGGCTGTGTGTGCTACAGCTAGCTAGCCTCCACTTACGGCCAGAAGCTCTTTAATCGAGTTCGCTCTGAGTGTGGAGCTCCTCCGCTCCTAGCCTTTAAGTCAACAGCCATAGAACAACAACGTTTGTTGTCGTTGGGATATCGCTTGGCAGAGTTTCAGTAACACATTAGGCCTGTATGGATTGTGATTGGTTTGATTCAAGAGGAGGATATCCAACCGGCTGCTTCGTTAGCTGCCCAGTGGGCCCAAAAAAAAGAGGAGATTTAATTCTAGATAGAGCTTTAAATCTAGGTAAGGAAGAGATTGGGGTTCACACAAAACGCTGTTACTCAGCACGGCAAACCAATAACGCGTATTGATTTGACGTAAATCTTGCTGTTGTACCGCTATGTGTGCAGAAACAACGCAAAGAAAAACATTTTCTATTGGTTTGACTTAATGCATATGAGCATGTAGGCAGGGGCCGACACACACACTCACACACACACACACACACACACACACACACACACACACACACACACACACACACACACACACACACACACACAACTGCTCCTCCTCCTCCCCCCTCACACACACACACACACACAGACCTGCTCCGGCTGCCCCCTCACACACACACACGCACACACACATATATCTGCTCCTGCTGCCCCCCCACACACACACACACACACACACACACACACACACACACACACACACTCACCCAGGGCGTCCTGCAGGTACTTCTGTCCCACCAGCTTCAGGTACTCCTCGATGGCCTTGGTGGCCAGCGTGTTCTCCCTGAAGATCAGGTGCTCGTTCTCCCCGCAGCGGTCCACCTCCGACATCATCAGGTCCGTCAGGAAGTCCTGAGGGTTAAACAAAGAGAAGCTAAGACTACATTTCCCAGGAGCCTCAGAAAGGAGGGATCGCATGTTAAAGGAGACATATTATGGTGTTTTCCCAACTAGAAAACATAGTCTTTTGAGTTCCAGAAAACATGTTTATGAAGCTGTTTGCTGGAAATAGCATTTAGGAAAAAAGATCTCGCCTACCACTATTCCCCTCTGTTTCAGTCCCTTCATAAAGCGCTGTTTCTAGTGTCTGTAGCTTTAATGCAAATGAGCTGCTGCCCATTGACCAATGAGCTGTCAGACTGAACCGTAGCATGGAGGAGAAGGGATTGTTGCCGTTTGCGGACTCCTGGAGCTCTATATCATATAATATAATATAATAATATTAATATTATGTATGGGTATTTATATAATATTATATCTAATATCACGGCCAAAAGCAATGTGCGCCTCGGATGATATTATGAATCATAAAGACTGCGTCTGACGTCTCTGGCACTTCCACACCAAGTAAAGACTCGTAGTGGGGGTTATCTCGGCCATGGTTGAGAGGAATTGGGGGAAAAGCAACTTTGGCCTTGACTCTCTGAAGTTCATGAACCACGACATGGAGGAGAAAGGGATTGTACACTGGGAGCTGAGCTGCCGGACTTGCCGCCGAGCTCCCCCCGCCGGAGCTGCCGGACCTGCCGGACCTGCCAGTTTCGGCTTCTTCCATAGCGGCAGTTCAGCTCCCGGAGTACACCCTCCGGAGCAGCCGGAGAGCATCGGCCGCAGTTCAGCTCCCGGAGTACACCGCCAAAACGGACTCGCTTGTTTGGTAACTGTAGGCGGGGTACTTTCAGAAATGCATATCTCACTCAGAAAATCATGTACAGACTTTTTTCAAAGTTTGTATGCGTGTGGGAGCACCAGAGACCCAAACCAACACCCGACACCCCAAAGAAAAGATTTTTTTCATAATATGTCCCCTTTAAAGAGAAGGCATCAGGTTTGGCCCCAAATGGCTTTCTCGACCTTTAGGGATCGTCTGATGTGCACATTGGAGATGGATGACTTAGAAGCTATGCTTGATGACACACTTTACCAAGAAAATAAAACAAAAAGGTGTGAAAGTAATCACGAAAGGTTCTGTACAAATCTTTAGTTTATCTGTTCATATTTATATGAACGGATAAACTAAAGATTTGTAGTCACAGAGTGAATTTAAGCTTTTTTTATATATCTGATGCGCTTTTATCTGCCTCCAATACAGAAAAGAGAGACATGAAAGAGGGTTGGAGAAGAGATGTCACACAGGTGGGAATCGAACCCAGTCCGCTCCAGGGTGCATCGCCTACATGGTAAGCGCACTAGGGGGGTCGAGCAGCAGCCCGCAGTCCAACGTGCAACGGCTCCCTGGGACAACTACCAGCCACTGCCAGGATTACATAGCATCGACCGCACGTTAAAAAGACAATGAACATATCTTGATGAAGACCAGAACATATTGATCGCTTCTTCCTTTTCACAGCATCAGCCTTAATTTAAGCTGAACGGGATCGGCATGGCATCAATAATTCACATCCCAGCAGGGAAAAACGACCGCAAACGAGAGCCCTTATAATTTAAGATTGAATTTAATTTCACACAGGACACAGCCAAGGCCTTCGCCTTCATTTATTCCCTCGTTGGATCTCTGAAGCCCCCCACGGAGGTTGGAGGAAGCCAAGTTATATAGCCAGAGAGAGAGAGAGAGAGAGAGAGAGAGAGAGAGAGAGAGACAGGTGTACACACACATACACCTATGACTCTGTAAGAAGATCAAATACGTACGCACACAGCTGGGCTGCTGCATTTGCTATTCAGTCGCTAAACAACTCAAGTGTAAACACTAGCATACGTTGTAGTGCATTAATGATGAGTTGATTAATCAAATGGTGAAAAATTACGAAATGAGTGTCATTGAGTTCGTTTTTGCATTAAACATAGTGTATTTTGTTGCTTTTCTCAGTTTCAGATTATTTTTACTATGAATACTTTTGGACATTATTCCCGGTTAGACAGACAATGTGAGTTAATTTGTCCCTCTACTCTGGCCTCTGGTGACTTCTTTGATTAATGAGAACATTTTATAGACAATCATCAAATTAAACAGACATGACAACAATGCCACTTACAAAATTGTTCGCGGCATCATGACTACACAATCAAGCAGACACAAACATACACATAAACACAAGTGTACAGACTGCCTAATCACTCCAACGATCTGTTTGTGTGCGACAGATGTGCATTTGTTTCTGTGTTTATGTGAATTTGTTCTGTGTGCGTGTGTGCGAGTGTGTGCACGTGTGTATGTGTGCATGAGTGAGGGTGTGTGTGTGTGTGTGTGTGTGTGTGTGTGTGTGTGTGTGTGTGTGTGTGTGTGTGTGTGTGTGTGTGTGTGTGTGTGTGTGTGTGTGTGTGTGTGTGTGTGAGTGGGGTAACAGCTGCTGGTGAGGCAGACTGACAGCAGGAGACCATGCGATGACTCGTCAACATATACACAGATGAAGACACACAAACAGAGCCACGCTCTCTGTCTTTCTCACACAAACACCGCTGCCCCAGACGTCCACACCCAGTGGACGCTTTGCGGCCGCGACCCAGCGCCTGCTGGTGTAATGTGAAACCACACCAGCAGGGGGCGACCAGGGGGTTTCTACATGGAACGAGATGACGAGATGAGGACCTCGACTAGTTTCCTCCCCAAGGATATAAAAGTCGCAAATGGTCAAGGACAAGGTTAGCAAATGGACAATATGTTAAGCTAGGGCTGGGTAATAATTCTATATTATCGTTGATCGTCTTTGAATGGTTTGATTTATCGCGGTACTCAAGTTGAATAGTATATACATATTACGACGAGAAGAGAATTTATGAGGTTTTGAAAAGTCATTGAGAGAGGAAAACTACATTTACATGTATATAATGGGCCTCAGTTATTAAGAAGGGTATGTTTGAATTCCTAAGCATGATGTGATTTGATTGTGACATTGTTTACACTTCTCTGTGTGTTAATCTCCAAAAGGAACAGGCCTGCAGTGCTGAAAAGCAAAGTACTGGACTGGTGCATGTTCTTAAGTCACAGACACACACACACACACGCACGCACACACATCTTGCTATCTTTGACCCCTTCCCGAGTCAACACAATCGGCGCATCTTCTTTTTGTACAGCAGGAAAATGTCACTGTAATTATAATCCACCTTTTAAGCACCTCTCCACCGCCATAGCACCTCCGTATCCCCTAACAGCCTCCCCCGCACCCCCCACCCCCCACCCCCCCCCCCGCCTCCCTCCCACACACACACACAGAGCTCCCCTTCCTGTCCTTATCAGGGCATCGAGAGAAGAAGGATTCATGCCCGATTAAGGATGGCTGTGGAGCTCGCGATTCAGGAGGGACCAGAGCCAGAGTTTCCTACGCCAGAATACAACAATGGGGAGTGTTTCAAACACTGTTCAGGCGTCTCTGCCTCGGCTAACAAGCCCCCTACACTAGCACTAATACTAGTGCTGGCACTGGCATTAGCTCTGGCCCTAGCTCTAGCACTAGCACTATTTCTAGCAATAACACTAGCTTTAGCACTAGCTCTAGCACTAGCACTAGCGCTAGAATTAGCACGAGCCATTGATTTAGCTCTAGAACCAACACCAACACTAAAACTAGCTCTTACATTAACACTAGCACAAACTCTAGCACTAGCACTATTTCTAGCACTAGCACTAGCTCTAGCTTTAGCACTAGCTCTAGCTTTAGCTTTAGCTCTAGAACTAACACTAACACTAGCTCTTACACTAACACTAGCACTAGCTCTAACAATAGCACTAGCAAGAGCATTAGCTCAAGCACTAACACCGACACTAGCTCTAACTCTAACATTAGCACTAGCCCGAGAGAACACACATGACTCTGTTTTGACCACATACAAAACCAATAAGCAGACTACTAGTTCCATTGCATGTTTTCTCGAGGTGCCTTATGAAGACCTTTCCAGGAATTAGGTGCCGTACAGTGACAGTACTTTGAGATCTGATATAATCCTCCGAGAGTCCACAGGCCGAGAGAGTTGAAGGTGAAATCCTGAACCCCCCTGATGAAAACACCTGGCAGCGGGGGCTGTAGGATGAAATAACATCATGACTCAGGATAAAAACACCATCAAATAACCATTTTCTAAAGGCAGAAATATATACCCAAAGAGAAATCGACAGATAGATATTGTGTCATTATTCTTCCCATTAATTCAGCGTTAACTGCTGATTGCTGTAAACGGCTGCATCCAATCTTCTGACTATAATATGTTAGTGCTAAAAAGGGTGACAGTCTGCTTTAGTGTGTGTATCTTGAGCTAATGAAGTGTGTCCTTCACACTGTCACAAAACACAAACAGCGTGAACGAGACAATAATCAAATGATTTAATATATCACTATCTAAAAGTAGGCTAATTGGGCGACTGTGGTAATTAGGGAACGGTTCACTCGTTAGTGAACACAAACATTTCCCCGGGAAGACCCGACCTCTCTCGCCGTCGTAAGTCATCAGCTTTTACATACGGCTCGCCACTGAATTGTTCATATGGATGCATGTATGCATTAAGCATGGACGATGTCATCCATGCTTAATGCATACATGTATTTAGCATGGACGTCATCATCCATGCTAAATACATGCACACATTTAGCATGGATGATGTCAGCCATGCTAATGCTAATATTATATGCTTACATTGACACACACTGCACCGTGCCTGATCGCTGATATACTAATATACTGTAATAAACGTACCTAGTCTAATCTTCTCTTCTATAATATACTACCTTAAATTCTCATTAAATGTATTTTATTTTTAATTGTTATTTGTGAAAGGTGTGTTTTTGTATTTTGCTCGAAGCGGGCAGAGATCTGAGAGCAAGGGATTAGCTATTATGAACATGAAAGCTCTCAGATTCACACAGTGTGGACTGGCAACTATAGATCTACTGCAGTGTTTCCCCCAGGTAATGTCGTAGTCAAGGTGGTCGAGGGCGGGGGTTTGTCTCGTGGCCCTGAGGTCTTCGCTGAGGGTTTCAGTTACATACAACCACCTGATGCCGCCGTTTCGTTTATTTTTTATACCTGATGGAAGTATGTTTTCTTTCCCTACAAGAGTTTTTCTACTTAGTTTATGGATAGTAATTAAAAAAGAAATATAAAAAAAGAAAAGAAAAAAAAAAGTTGTTAAGGCTTAACCATACAATGTTGGGGGAAACACTGTGCTGTTGATATACACTAAACTAATTCCCCTTCTGAAAGTTTCTTCCACTGGGGCCAACCAGTTTCTCTTCGGTAGAATATCTATCGTAACAAAACAGGTATCTAGGCGGAACTCCGCCCCTTCAGTAGTTGTTTTCCTGCCCTTGCTTTGTGCCGCCTCCCCCCAGAAGTCCTGCTCTAAAACATGATTAGGTGTAATCTTATGTTATATTATATAATGGAGGGAAATCTAATTTTATCTAGTTAAATATAATTGAATATAATAATATCTGATGTAACTCGTGCCATTTCAAATAATATGGTCTAATATAATCTAAAGCAGGGGTCTCAAACTCGCGGCCCGGGGGGCAATTGAGGCCCGCAGGATGATCATTTGTGGCCCCCTACTTGACATCAACGTTTAGTGTTAGTGCGGCCTGCACGTTGTTGTCTAAAGCACATTTTTGCTGAGTGGCTTGCCACACTTTTTTATCACTGGTGACAGGGTAACCAGGTGTCCCGGTTTTGCCGGGACAGTCTCAATTTTGGGATGCGTGTCCCAAAATTGCCAAAGGACGCTAAAATGTCCCGGTTTCCACCATCCACCCTGAAATGTCCCCTGTTATCAGCGATTACATAGCCAACGTGATCTAATTAGAGCCCGATCATTAACTTAGATTGGGTCAGTCGTGCTCCTTTTGTCTGTGGAATACTTGTGATGCGGCCCAGCCTGACCCAGACTCTACCTCCGGCGGCCCCCAGGTAAGTTGAGTTTGAGACCCCCGATCTAAAGTCATCTAACCTATGCATTCAAGTGTAGCCATAATGTAAAACGTTTGAATAATCATGCCGTTGTTAAATACAGCAGAGAGACAATCATTCTGATGACCTTATTAGAGAAGCACGCAATCTGTGTTTAACAATTGCAACAGCCCAATACTTACACAAGACGATTCACAGCAATACAGACCTAAAACCAGAGGCACAGGAATAACAATTGGGCTGATCAATTGGCCCGGCCTTCCAGCCCACGGCCCAGTGCGGCCCTTGGGGGGAGAGAGGGGGGGATTGGTAGAGGTGGGGGAGGTGGCAAAACACATAGCCAGCCTCTCCGCTCTCCTCTTCTGCTGTTTCAAGCCTCCACCCTCCAGTGGTAAATCCTTCCAGGGAGACTGATGGCTAGCATTACGTTTAAAGCCGCCAGCACTTTCTGAGAGAGGGGGTCAGATAAGGGCTGACAGAGGGGAGGGAGGGGTAAGGGAGAGAGGGAGCTTGAAAATGGGAGTGGTGGATCCCTCAGGCACAAAGCTATGTTATTTACCACGGAAACAGGAAATAGAGAGGAGGAGGGGGGGGGGGTAGTCTTTCCCGATCCCAGCCTTCCAACAAGTGTTTTCGGATGACACGGGGCGTTTGTCGTCCGCGTTAGGTTGTGCGTGTGTGTGCGTGTTTGTGCGGGTGTGTGTGCGGCTGTGCGCCGGTTCCTCATGACACGCAAGAAAGCGAGTGTGCTTGCGAACGTGTGAGAGAAAGTCTGCGCAAGATGCATAGTTGAACAAAATAAAGCCACATTTGATGCAGACTTAAAACACGAGGGTTCAAAAAGGAGTGCGTTGCACGGCCTCTGTACTTTGACATGCCAGTATTTGGCTTCAGCCCCTCACTGCTCTCTCCATCTCACTGCTCTCTCCCTCTGCCTTTGACTGCTCTCCCCCTCTCACTGCTCTCTCACTCTCCCTTTGACTGCTCTCACCCTCTCACTGCTCTCTCCCTCTCACTGCTCTCTCCCTCTGCCAACTTTTGGTCAAAATGGGGGGAAAAATGCTCACAAACATTCATGTATATCCAGGGTTTATGACACACTTATCCACATCTAATTAAAGGCCAAGATGGAAACTTAAGACCATAAGAGGGATAGATCGATATGTAGATCATCTGTTTTGTCTTTGTATGGAAATTCTCTTTCCTCATTTTAACAATATGGTATATGGCTGATTGCAATTGGAGATGTGCATAGATATTTTTACATTGAGTGTGTGGTGTCTGTGTGTGTGTGTGTATCCGTGTGTGTCTGCTCAAGTTCATGCGGGTGTCTCATCTGTGCAGTGGTGCTTACCATACACACACACAAACACATCTGTGCACACACACACACACACACACACACACACACACACACACACACACACACACACACACACACACACACACACACACACACACACACACACACACACACACACACACACACACACACACAACACACAAGCCGTTAAGACATTTCCACGGAGAGCAGTAATGACATATTTTCAGAGAACGCTGGCTTCTGGATGCACCGGGCCAAGAGAGAGGGGCTGGAGACAGCGACGCAAAATAAGAGAGAGAGAGAGAGAGAGAGAGAGAATGTGAAGAAAGCTGAGAGAGTGCACCGATGCAAACTATCCGGGTAGATAATTAATTCGGTGATGGCTGCTGAAATGACAGAGTGAAGAAGAGCCTAAAAGCCAGGCACAGTGAGTCGTAATTAGAAACCCATTCCCAACCTTTATACCGCTAATTAATTCAAACAATGTGCAGAGCAGAGCTTGTGCTATACGCCACAAACAGGCGGAGCCGGGATAGCATAGCAACATGGGTCAAGTAGCAACCCACACACATCGGCTTAAGGGGTGATAGGGACACACTTGGCCCAGATAACTTTTAAGTAACGCTTTCCGAAATTAACCCAGTTTGTAACCAAGAATTGCGGAGAAATGTCATGTAGTTTAATGTAACATTGCCTTAATGTAAAGGGTGAAACTATAAGAATGAAACAATGACCTCTTCTTCATACTGCAAGGCATGCTCAACAGGGTTAAGTCAGAGTGGGGCGTCTCAGTGTGGATGTGCAATCCTCCATCTTTGTGGCACAAATATCAGTAAAAACATGGTAGGTAGGTACACATGTAAATTATAGACATTAGATGTATGCTTATTTGTGATGTGTAGCCTTGCACCAACACGAGGTGGGCAAAGCCAATTCTCAGTGGTTTTTATAAGTAGAAAATACTAGGTAACTGTGTGTTACCATTGATGTAATCTGATACAATTTAATGACACCTTAATGACAGGGGTAGAGACACCGCAGAGAGTTTGCCATGTTATTCCAGCTCATATCTCCTCAGTTAATCTAGGCACAGTCTTCAGTTCTGGGATATGACTCAGCCTTAAGATGACTCAGCCAAAGCCTGTGATTCACACACTGGTGTCTTCCGTTTTTTGTATTTATCACATGCAAACTTATAATTAAATGTCCCCCTTTAGGATCCTGCTGTGTTTCAGACAGACGGATTTGCTGGGAGACAATGGTCCTTTTCTAACACCAACCCTGAAACAAAGTCTCTGTCGTGTCCATGGTTTTAAAGTATAAGTGGTAGCGAGCGGCGGTGGGAGAGAAGAACAGCGAGCCCAGGAGGGATCTGTGTGGCAATAAAAGTTAAGGTTCCAAACTTTTAGAAAGAACGCCCGGTATTCTATGTTTAAGTAAAGGTAATTAGAAATGTGTCAAAGTCTTGGCGGACCTCATTGAGGATAATAATAATAATAATAATACATTTAATTTAGAGGCGCCTTTCAAGACACCCAAGGTCACCTTACAGAGCATATAGTCATCATTCAAAACTATGTAAAACAGACTAGGAATAAAAGGAAAACAGAGGTTAAACATGAAGAATAATAATAATTAATGACACTCAAAGACGCCTAAAGTGAAGGGGGGACCTCACTAACCACCACCAATATGTAGCACCCACTTGGGTGAGGATGAACCAACCAAGATGTCTGCAATGAACCACCAGCTCCCAGCCATTCCCAGGCTGAACACTCAGGAGTATCCGTACAATCCTCTGTGGATAGGAACCGGGTTCCAGGCCCTAGATTGCCATCATCAACCACACTGATCCCGGGATATGGGTTATTCTAGCGGTGAGGGTCTTTGAATCCCAGATGAACAGGTTCACAGTCTACCCTGTAGGCGCCCTAAGGAGAGCAGAACAGGCCTCAGCCCTGTCTGACAAATAACCATTCATTGTAGGGTGCTTTGGATAAAGGTGTCTGCTTAATGGCGACATAATCGTAGTTGATTATTGATTGCCTTGGCATAGGATCCAACTCCCTTGGCTGGTGACAAGGTCAGAAAGCAAACAGACGAGGCAATATGGACGAGGTCTGTACGACCTGAATGCAGGGCATCCTACTAAAACCCCATCTACCGGCGGGCGTGTAGCATGATCGCTCGTCGCACAGCATAGCAAACAGCATCCAAAGGTATTGGATCTACATTGCAGACACAGCAGAATCACACGCGAACACATCTGTGTTTAACACTGAGGCACGGCGGGAGACACGAGTGGGTTCGAGCACAGTGGCCTTTGGGTGGACGCCGAGAAAAGTTCAGTTCCATTACGCGGGGGGGAAACCCGTGCCTGCACTGTCTGAGGCGGCACGGTGGTCTCAGGAGGATACAGCAGGGCTTGCACTGTATCCGACCTCCCGCCTGCACGGGGTGTGCATCTGTATGCAGCGTGCCGCCGCAGGGTTGGGAGGCACCAGCGGGGGTTATTATCCTCGTTTCTTTGTAATGGAGCGCGCCGCGGACCGCTCAACAAATCCTCCACCTGCGTGAGTTTTCCGACCTGGCCTTAAGAATGTCAGAACGGTGGGTCAGAAGTTCGTCGGACGAGGGGGGGGGCCACGGAGGTAATGCTTTGGCTCACCTCAGGTTCCTCTCGGTTAGGATGGTATTTCTACTTTAGTGCTCACCACAAAACACCTCTTCCAAAACATGTTGCTTAGGAATGGTTTTCCACAACCATAATCTCCTCCCTAAATGTTCCTACAACACAAGTTCAACGTTCATAAAAAGTAACATGAGTATGACGTGTTGATAACAAGCAAGTACCATTATCGTAACATGTTATGAGTAGAACATGTTGATAACAAGCCCTCAAGGCCAGAATAGCAAGATCTTTGCAGAAACAGGGGAGTATATGGGGACGTTATGTTGTGGATGGGTCGTTGTGATAAAAACACTGGGATGTCGAGCAAGGACAGAACCCCACAATGAACGGGAACCTCCTACTGTAGACCTTTTAGTTGCATTAACACCCCACTCTGATGAGGCCCGACTCCTCCTACACCCACGCCAACAGCAGCAGCAGCAGCAGCAGCAGCAGCAGCAGCGGCGGCGGTACCCACTCACCTTGGCCTTCCCCGTGCTCTGCAGGATGTGCACCAGCGCACAGGCCATCTCCTCCTTGTTCTTCACGCTGATGCCAGGCTCCAGCACCGAGCACAGCAGCATGTAGTTGTTGGTGGTGTACTCGGCAAACTCCTTGTACATCTCCATGGGCAGGATGTTCATGCTCTGGTAGCGCGCCTTGATGCGGATCATGGGCCCCGAGGCGCCCTTGCCCTTGGCCGGGTTGGGCACGCTCACCGGGTACCACTTCTCCACGAACTGGCGGCCGGTGACGGCGGCGGTGGGGATGACCACCACGCCCACATAGTTGTTCTTGTCCTTCTTCTTCTTCTTCTCCGTGTCCTTGTAGAGGTGCGCCGTGACGCTGCGCACCGCCGGCAGGTTGTTGAACTCAAAGTGCTCGCCCCAGAACACGTTGTCCGTCTTCAGCTTGCAGGTGGTGCGGGCGTACAGGGCGTCGTCCAGGAACAGCTCGCAGAAGTACTTCTTCTTGGCCGGTAGGTCCTTGGCCTCGATGATCCACAGGCGCAGCAGGTTCTCCACCCGGCGGCTGTTGTCCTGCAGGGCGGAGGTCAAAGAGCGAGGACGTGGGTAAGATGGGAGACCAAGACGTTGTTGGGTCAGTGTTGTGTGTTTGTGTGTGCATGCATGTGCGTGTGTATGTATACAGGTCTGCATGTGTCTGTGAGTGTGCGTGTATGTGTGCGTGTGCGTGTGCGTGTGCGTGTGTGTGTGTGTTTCGGCAGCCTAGGTCATGTCCACAGGCTGGTGGTCAGAGGCTTGAGAATTATGAGGTTGTCTAAATGTAAAGCCAAGCAGCTTGCAACATATTGCTCAATCTCCTCCATTATAGGCAGCCGAGCTATTTGGAGGAGGAGGTGTTTTCTGTACCCATAGATTTTCTCTGTCTGTTAACAGACTGTGTGCAGAATAAGCTCATGTGTACGTATTGTCTATTCTGTGACTCAAGTACTGCAACATGTTGTTTCGAGGATGTAGGGCATCAAAAGCAACTGAAAATATTTGTGCCCTTGCAATGTATTTTATAAATGCGGACACAAATAAAGACATTGAAATGTGTCTTTTTGTGTGCACGCGCACAAGAGTCTGCCCATCGAATACATACCGCTTTCCTTCTTTGTGTATGTAATCGTTTTCATTAAATACAACAAACAACAAAGTCCTTCTTCAGGCCAATTCAAAATCCTTCCATATTTATCATTCTTAAAATCCATCTAGACAATCATATTTTTGGAAACATAAAAGCCCCTCAAGATAAACATCAAGTACGGTAATAGCATTTTTATTTTGAGTGATAATATATATTTTTTATATTGCATCGCGACCAAATACCTACACTTTTTTGCACATTATATATATGCTATACCATTACAAAACAGTTGCACCTGTACTCCCTACCTTTTCACGGCCGCCATAGCTTGTTGTTCAGAAACATTATTTTATCACCTGTCTAAATAATAAAGAGCCCATTCGCCCACGCCTTAATCACCACAGAGACTATTTCCCTCTCCAGACCAATTTGGTCTGGATAGAGAAACAGCATGAGGAAAACACAATCTGTGCTCAAGTGATAGCTGCAGTGGATAAAAGTTACAGTGCAGGTGTAATTACCGCTAAGTATTTGTTATGGGGCACTAAAACATACCAGGTCAGAACCAGCATTTCAAAAAAATTGCTACTAAATCACTCCCTAATGCATTTTGTATGGCTACTTTAAGCAAACTAAGGCTAAATATTGCACATTAGTTACCTCCTGGCTAATAGGGTGCTAATGTTGCTGATGGAAATCTCGTGTGCTTTAATCTAGTACTGTTTATTACGATCTGTGAAGGAATCAGAAATGTGCGTATTTCCCCTTGTGTACTGAAGGGAGATAGTATATCAGCATCAACGACATGCCCTTTGACATCCTCACAACAGCCACAAATGACATTTCCAAAGTTCTCCAAGGAATTAATGTTCTTTATTATGTCTGAATGAAGAGGGAAGATCTTGTTTTGTCACATTCTCCTGACTGTGAACGGGTTGGTGTGATGAAGGAAAAAAAGGAGTCAAGCTCTAACTTCACATTTAAGTACTTATTATGTCTTCAGGTGTAGGGAGAGATAACAATGCATAGGGTCTTTCTATTAAACTCTTAAAGGGCCCCTACATTACCAAGGTGTTGATAAGCCATTACATGCCATTTCAAAATCAACCCTATAATGACATCCTCACAAGTGGGGGGTCCCCCAAGATGTATGAGGGCGTATCCTCCCCATGTGCTAGCTATTGTGTCAGCGTTGAATGAACTCCAACTGGGTTCATCGTGAATTGGGGTCTCTGCAATTGAACTCTTGGGCCTCTAAAAGTGGTGGACTCTCTCTCTCTCTCTCTCTCTCTCTCTCTCTCTCTCTCTCTCTCTCTCTCTCTCTCTCTCTCTCTCTCTCTCTCTCTCTCTCTCTCTCTCTCTCTCTCTCTCTCTCTCTCTCTCTCTCTCTCTCTCTCTCTCTCTCTCTCTCTCTCTCTCTCTCTCTCTCTCTCTCTCTCTCTCTCTCTCTCTCTCTCTCTCTCTCTCTCTGGTCTGTTCTTACCTTGTTGGGGTGCACCGCTCTCCTCAGGTTCTCCATCCATTTGTCTCTCTCTGCGGACGACCGGCATGAGAAGCACTTGCTTCCCGTCGATGTGGTGACCTGCGGAGTGACGCAGGGCAACAGGTGAGCTGTTGTTGTGTTGTGTTTCGTTGTGCATGTAAATTTTTCCTTTTCCCGGTTGATATGATCACTAAAGCAGACCGAACATCGGGCATTAATTACACGCCGCAGTGCTGAGACGCCGGTGAAGGGATTCTGCTGCATTCTGAAGGATTTGGTGATGGCACACGCACACACGCACATGAGACATAAATAGACCACCCGACCCCCAGATTCTGCCGTTTCACTCTTTTTGTGGCGCCGTGCCACACAGCACCAGCCTGGCTGGTGTGTGTGCAAACAAGCTTTTGCTTATAATGAGGCCAAGAAATTGAGGCATTGAGGGGGAAGAAAAAAAATAAATGAAATTGTTATTCTGGAAGCTTCCGCTACTGCTGTGCCACAAGGATAAGAGGACAATGATGAAGAGAGATAGCTAAAGTTCGCAGAGAACAGATTCACTAACAGACACACGTACGCACGCACAGACCCGGAAGAAGTCGGCTGTTGACTTGGCAGCCTTAAAAAGGATGAATATATAACGTAATTGGAGGAGCAACAAACAGGCTGCAACGGTCTCCTGGGCAGATAAGTAGAGGAACACATGGGGACTGAGAGAGAGAGAGAGAGAGAGAGAGAGAGAGAGAGATAGAGAGAGAGAGAGAGAGAGAGAGAGAGAGAGAGAGAGAGAGAGAGAGAGAGAGAGAGAGAGAGAGAGAGAGAGAGATAAAGAGAAGGAGAGAGAAGGAGAGCAACAGACCGAGAGACAGACATAACCATAACCATGAAGCCGTCGCAATCACTGTGTGACACCCAAGATATGCGAAAGGCTTCTTCGCGGTCTCATCGTATTCAGAAGAAACGCGGGGATATATTTAACCTGCCAGTGTTGTGTTACTGTGTTGTGTCTGGTGCGGTCAGACTGAGACCAAACACAGCTTGTTGCTGCTTGCCCTGCTGGATATATTATATGTAGGTTGATCTCTTTCTAAAGTCATTTGTGAGCTGCTTTCCACCAAAGCACCCTACTGTGCTTGCAGAGGCAGGTCCTTCATGTCACAATGTGGAGCATTTCAACCTGCTCCCAGCTTGAGATAACCAGGAAATATCGATTGTGATTTCCACCATTTAACCAAAAAATCATATTCTCTAACTGATAAAGTCTGCAAATAAATAATACTGGCTAGCCCATACCTCTCTCTTTGTATACAGGAATCGTACTAGCGACCCTCCTAAAGACTCGCCCTAAACCCCTCACAATTAACCCCTCCCCCTCCCCCTAAACCCCTCCTACTCACTCTAAACCCCTCCCCCAAACCCCTCCTACTCAATCTAAACCCCTCCCCCTCACCCTAAACCCTTCCCACTCACTCTAAACCCCTCTTACTCACCTACCCAGACAAACTATGCTAGGTCACGTACCACAGCTGTACAGCCAGTCAGCAGGGACAGAACTCTGATATTAGGTTTATAGAGCTCGAAGAGTATCCCTTCTACTAACTGGGAGGGTCAATCTAAACCATTATGCCTTTAATGAACACTCAAGGGCTGACTCTTGCTCAACAAAGCCTGAAGGTGAGGGAAACTTTAAGGCCTGGGAGTATAAAGACTTTGCCACAGCCACGCAATCTTGCCCATCTAGAACAGGGAACTGAAGATGCAAATAGAGTGAAATATTGCGGTCAATGTTATGCCAGTGCACCAACCCCAATTTACATCCCAAACAAGCAACGCTATTTTAGGTGAAGCCCATGACACTCCTGCACGCATTGGTTATTTCAGTATGAGCAGGAACTATAGTGGGTAGGAAGTCCAACTCCTAGCCTAATAACATTCAGGGTTTGCTCCCTGGTGTCTGCAGCCTATCAGTGGGTGTCCTTGAACAAGAAGCTGAACCCCTGCATGCCCCTTGATGACACCGCCCAAACCCCCCTTGGATGAAGTGACCATAATGGCTGCTAAACGACCCAACAGCTCATGGTTTGGTGCTCACCTCGAAGCAGTAGTCCTGGCCGAGGATGCTGCTGTGCACGGGCTTGATGACCACCTGCTCCTCCATGCTGAGGTCCAACGCCTCCACGCCCCCGCTGGGGCAGAGCAAAGACTCGTGGGACCGAGACTCCTTCAGCCTCGTCATCAGATGAGATCTGGAGGGGGGAGAGAGGGAGACAGAGACACATTAGCTGTGTTCGAAATCGTTCCCTATCAAGGATATTGTGCACTATATGGGGTGGTCGCCATTTTGTAGTGGTGTTCGAATTCTCAGTGGTTAATTGAATTCACTATATAGTGGACAATAAAATACCGAAAATTTGAGTGACGATGTTCCCTACATGTTACTCCCGTATACCACAATGCAACGCGGCCGTGTTTTCCAAACGTCAGTTTACCGACGCAAATGACATTTAGAAATGTTTAGCGTGGTGTCTGAAGTCTCGTTTGTTCGTTCCCTATATAGTTCACAATATCATAAACACTAAATAGGGAATAGTGAGTGAGTGAATAGGGAACGATTTCGAACACAGCTAATGAGTCACGGCTCACAGACAGGGCCTGGAGGGGGTAGCGGAGAGAGGGACAGACGGAGGGTGAGGCAGACAGAGGGACAGACAGAGAGAGGGACAGACAGAGGGTGAGGCAGACAGAGGGACAGACAGAGAGAGGGATAGACAGAGGGAGGGCAAGATCGATGGACAGAGAGACAGAGAGAACGAACAAATGAGAGGGAGAAAAAGAGTAGGAGAGAGAGAGAGAGAGAGAGAGAGAGAGAGAGAGAGAGAGAGAGAGAGAGAGAGAGACATTGAGTCATCCCTCACAAGCACAGGGTTGAAGAAGGTGATGCAGCGAGAGAGAGAGAGAGAGACAGACAGACACACACACACACACACACACACCCACGTAGAGAGCGAGCATATGTGCTGCATTAGCAGGGCCGATGCGTGCGGAGCATGACAGGGAATGTGTGAGAACCACGGAGAGAGGGAGAGCCGTGGCCCGGTGGGTCTCATGCTCTCCTCCACTCTCCTCTCTCCTGACGGGGGACTCAGGTCAGGGGGAGATAGAGGGGGCGGAGGGAGAGGGGAAAGGAGAGAGGGAGGGGGGGGAGAGAGAGGGGGGGAGGAGCGAGAGGGGGAAGGAGGAGAGCTCAGAGCATGACGGACAAGCCCCACTGCCATATTAGCACATATCCGCAGACACAGCGGCAAAATTATGCTCCATGACTTGCTCCAGGGAAAGATCAGCCATTTCTTAAGGAGGAATATCTCACAGACGTGCAAGTGATAAACCGGTGTCCGAATGATCCACCGTTCCAAAATCCAGTTATGTCCAAAACCAAATTACAGAACTGACCTTTAGGTCAGACCATTCAATCGACAATGTAGACACAATAGGTGTAAGCATGTCGATTGCTTATTCTGAGAATATACATATATATTATCTTTCCAAGAATGTTATGCGAACGAATGTGATTGTAAGATGCCTAGCAAAAAGTATCCCCCTACTGTCGTCTATTATTACACATCCTATCATTAGATATAATGTAGCCTTAGATAACAAAACTCACGCCTTGGTTAATCAGCATCCCAGATTTAAGTGAACTTTTGACCTTGACTGACTAAGCTCTGCCGTTGGACACAAAAACAACCCGGTGCAACCAAATAAATGTATAATGTCCTGTTTGTAACAGAAGGTTCCTTATTGAGTTAAATAATATTTGCTCGCTACAGTCCTGCCCATTGTGCACTTCTTCATATTGTGGGCGTTGCAAATCACATCCATTATATATTCAGCCATTCACGTGGTTGACTCTGGGCGATGAAGAAGACGAAGAGGGGGTAGATAGAGGATCTCCAAGTAGGCTAAACAGGCTACAGAAGGATGCAAATAGCAGTCACTTAACCGCATAAACATTAGCAGAGCCTACACTGGCTCAACCACCAAAACAGAGGGTCAATTAGCATTGTAATGAGGGAGAATATTCCCTTAATAATGCCCTTTGTGGAGGATCTACATATTAATCCTATGTGTCTGTGCATGTGTACTTAATGCTCTGTGGACACACAAATTAAAAACATTCCAGGGAGAAGGCAGCAGCCATAATGCCAGATTAGTGACTGCAGGCTGCGTCTCCGGTATAGTAAACCAGTTCTGTTTAAAAGGAGCTCATCACAGTGTGACGCGGGCCGTGGCCTGATTTTAGCTCCCCCTTATCTTTGTAAATCCCCCTCTACTGCCGTTTACACCCACTAAAGATGCGTGAGTAGTCACACAAAAGATCTCCAGGGAAAACTTAGCATGTATGAATGGGAGCTTCAGGAGATTCTAACCTATTACAAAGCACAGCTGTTGGAGTTGTGAGCGCTGCTCCCTGATTGGCTGGCTGGCTACCGGGCAGAACAGTAAAAGGAAGCCGGAGAAGAGAGACAGGTATTATTGCCAGGGAGGGCAAGTGTCGTTTGAAATGGATACAGTTTATGATAGTGTCACGTTTTTTAAATGCCTGTTCACACAAACCGAACCAGATGCTTGGGCTTCAGTGTCGAGGAGGATCGGCACAACAAGGCACCACGACTAGGAGCTGTTTATACCCATAATAATAATAATAATAATAATAATATATTTAATTTGTAGAGCAAATTTACATTCAGAAATCTCAAAGTGCTACAGAGTTTAAGAGAGAGGAAATATAATAAAACGGCTCGACTAAGCATATAATGCATAAACAGTAAAAGGGAAATTAGCAAAAGGCTTTTTTAAAAAGATAAGTCTTAAGTTTTTTTTTTGCGGTTGCCAATCAGAGTGCATCAGTTTCTAGACCCTGGTGGGTTTGGCACATGTTACTATAGCAAGGGAATGCTTTAAATACCACATCGCTTATATAGGGTTACAGTGGAAAAAATGCTGTGCACCAAGTAGGGATGTCAGTTTCGGTTAATTTTGCTTTCGATAGACCGACACTCGGTAACTAACCAGTTAAGAAAAAAACGCAAAGTGATGTGAAATGCAAGAAAGGGGCGCTTTCCTTTTAGTTCGACGCTCCATCGACTCAATGAGCATTGGCGCCGCATTTCGAAGGGCTGTCCATTTAGAGGTGCTGACATTTTAACGTTTTGTGTTGTAAATGTCTTGCCTTTTATTTTATTTACTGTTGTCTTTACTGAAATTTATTGCCATTTTGATCAGATCTTCGTTGCAAAAGAGAATGTGTATAAAGGTTGATAAATAAATAATAAATTAACTATAGAATTGTCATTTCGTTAATTAATATGCAAAAAATTAACCGAATTTTGGAACTGCATGGTGGTCAAAATTACTGGTGCTCCGCTCCGGCGCTTCTGTTAATGCGTCAAGGTATCAATTTTTAAAAGCTTTATTAAAAGTACAACTGCATTTAACTAATCAACAAAACAACATATTATTTAGCATTTCGATTTGGCAATTGGCACATCACTTTGCAGCATATAACATCTTTGGCTGCGAGCCATCCTCGGACATGGCACCCGGGTGCCATGTCCGAGGATGTGGTACAGCATATTGCTAGTAATACTACTAAACTGAAGAGTAGCATCACACCATTTACATTGTCTTTCTGGAGGAAATGGTCCCACACCGAGCTTTGTTTAGCGCGCTTCATTTTTTACCTCAGACTGCTAGCTAGCGAAGCCGTGTATATGCAACGTGTATATGCAAATTAACCTATAAACCGACAAGCGCAATCGGTCAAAAATATTTTCGGCGGTTAACCGGGTAACGGTTAACTGTTGACACCCTCAGCACCAAGGTAAGCGTTGAAGGAAAAACTCTTGGACACCGGAAACTTCTTAAGAGACACACAAAAATGGAGGAGTCAATCACAAAGAAATCCGTGCATTAAAATGGAGGCAAAATGCAATTCATTTCTTCAGAATTGTATGCAGTGGTGGATACGGATTATTTCGATTTTCTTTAAACGCTTAGAAACACCAACTGACAAAGAGCAACAAGGCTCTATTTAAAGTACAGATAGCAACCCTAATGAGACGGCCCTTTAGCCTGGCTCTTGACAGTACATAAAAGGCTTTTCTATGGACAAAACTAAGAAGTTTAAGCAACGCATTTTCGTTATTTTCCCTTATCTTCATTCTTTCTCGATATCGATCAAACAAAAGATAATTTGTGGGGACAGTAAAGGGAATGAGCATGTGCAGGGGGTGAATACATGAATAGCAAATGTGCCAAACAAATTGTATTCTGTTGCACCCTCTTATTCATGCGATGAGCCACCTTGTAACAGCGGTAACCCCAGACGGTGTCGGCCCTGTCGATGCTCCTTGGCTTTTAGTCAACGTTGATACGGTCCGACGCAGGCCTCTGTCACGTTAAAATTGTACCGGGGGCGAAAATTGTACCGGCCTACGTCATCGTTTGTTTACATCCTGACAACCTGCCCGGCAACAGACAACGCGATGCAGAAAACATGTTTCCAAACGACGAAATAACATAATACAGATAGCGGATCGCTATCTGTTATGATAGATAGCGATAACAATTGTTTTTACTTTATATTTGTATTGTATTTAATTGTTTAATCGAAACAATAAAAAAAATTGCCTGCGAAACTGCCGAACACGTCAAATGACAAATGTTTTGCCCGCGAAACGGGCGATCGCGTCAAATGACGTAGGAAGGTTCTTGAAACATAATACAGATAACAGATCGCTAGATAACACTTGTTTTTACTTTATATTTGTATTGTATTGAATTGTTTAATCGAATTTAGCTAGTAAATAAAGTAAAAACAAGTGTTATCTAGCGATCCGTTATCTGTATTATGTTTCAAGAACCTTTCGCGGGCAAAACATTTGTCATTTGACGCGTTCGGCCGTTTCGCGGGCAAATTTTTTTATTGTTTCGATTAAACAATTAAATACAATACAAATATAAAGTAAAAACAATTGTTATCGCTATCTATCATAATACAGATAGCGATCCGCTATCTGTATTATGTTATTTCGTCGTTTGGAAACATGTTTTCTGCATCGCGTAGTCTGTTGCCGGGCAGGTTGTCAGGATGTAAACAAACGATGACGTAGGCCGGTACAATTTTCGCCCCCGGTACAATTTTAACGTGACACCTCCGTCAGATCTGCCTGTGCCATGCTACCAAACGCTCAGCCTCAGATAACAAGCACTGCAAACGACTCCCTCTGCAGTCCGCCTCTCTCCCTCTGACTCCACCACCACCACCACCTTCCCACAACACCATCCATCCGCAGCGGCTCTCTGCCTTTGTCCTACGTAAACCTTCATTATGCCTCCCCCCTCCCTCTTCATTCTGCACTCTTTCAATCCCTCCTTTCCCTCTCCTGTGGTCTCACTAGGGGGTATAGTTTACACGGGTCGATTATCACCCTTCCCTGTTCCTTCACCCCTTTCACCCCTTTCACTCTGCACTTAATCACTAATCCTCCTGCTGCTGGCTTTGTTCCTTCAATGTAAAAGAGGCCTGGGTCCAGCTCCAACACGAGGCCTTAGCAATTCACAGAGTTTGGATGGTGAGACGGACCAGAGGAAATAAAACATTGAGATAGGATACCGTAGCGGGCAGTGACAGATTGAGGATGATGACCGCATTCATTGCTGAACATGTTTGCATTGGCTTTGGGTAATTTATTTGATCCAGGTTCACCTGTTTTAGGTTTAAAAAACTCCAGATTCCAGATGCCATTGGGTTAGTGGGATTTGTTCCAAACCAACTGTGTCTGTGTCTGTTAATAAATCCCAATCAGTCATGAATGAGAAGGCAGATTCGCATAATCGGCGATTTGCATGAAACCACAACCAAAAACCAGCCTCTGCACTCCCAATGCCATATATTCAGAGCTCAGAATCGCAAAATGGAGAGAAAAAGAGACGATTTCATGGAAACAAAGAAAGAAGTGTTGAACGAATGAGGAGCAAAAAAAGGGTAACATGATTAAATAATCCCTACTAAATTTAATTATGGTCTTTACACTGGGAATGGAATGGAATTAGAGTGCATCGGTATGGAATTCATAATCATCTATTTTGTCGTTCTTCCGGTCGATTATCAATGCACAATTGCACATAACATAGCATTCAACAGGTGGTACTTCCTTTGAATGGGACCCTAAACATTATTTCTTTGCATACTCTTAGAGTAGGCTGAATCATGTACCATGACACATCTAGTCTGGGTAAACATACTGGGTAAAGAAATCGACACAGTCACACACACACACACACACACACACTCAGTGACATGGACGTTGCCCGCTCACTCTGGCTGTATACAGCAGTAATGTGATAGCGCCGGCTCCCCCTCTTAATCCTATCAATACAGACTGAGAAGTAGCCACACACTGTATAACCTTGCCAGGGCCTGCTCAATAGAAAGCTGATTGAGACCCAGGGGAGAGTCGAGAGGGGAAATTGATGGGTTCTTCTGAGTGAGTCTGGACCACGCCTCACAGGAACCAAAGCAACAGCTCTGGTCTTATGGATCCCGGGGAGTTTATCTGATCCTCACTCTCGGATTACATGTGATTTCAGTGCTCATCCCTCCCTGTTATCGAGGCGTCCGAGGCGCCCGGACTGGATAACCTCCTGCAACGCTGTGTGTTGGTCGAACATGGACCGATAGCATGGATCCGGACAGGCTAGGGGTGGATGTAAAGCAACTGCCAATGAACACAACGCCTGCTCTTAATGACTTGTTTGAAATCAGATGAGCTGCCAATTCAAAATCAAAACCGTAACCCCGGGACCGGGGTTACGTCGCCAAATTCCAGGAATTAGGGTTTGAGGTTAAAATAAATTGTAGGGGTTTTATTTTGTCCTCAAGCCTAGAGGGATCTGTCGACAGAATAAAGGATTTATTTCAGTGTCATAATCTCACTGCAAAAAAGCCTTGCTTTGAACAACATCATTTATTGCTTGCCTTAATGTCATGATATAATACAAATCAAAGACGATAAAAGATAACATTTAAATGCACGGTCATGCTATTTTATTAAGATACCAATAAAATATACAAGTGAAAATGTATATGAGAATATGCAAAAAGATACGTTTCGCCAAAAATAAATTGCCTTTTTTGCTATCCTATGCCATGTTGTCACACTCACAATGGATAAGCTATCATAAGAGCATTTCTGGGCTTGAGTGAAATGTTTAAAAATAAACAAACCGTATGAGTCAGAACAAATCATAGCCAAAACAGCAACACTAAATCATTAGTCTTAGCAACGTTAATGCTAAGAAGCTCGACTTACCGACCCAAAGAACGTGACTTATTTGCTAACAGCCAGAGTATTATGCATGTTTACTGGCCCCAGGTATCACCGCTGTTAAGCATAATTATGTTTTGTTTTTCTTAAGATTTTTCATAGGGAAAATTAGGACCAGTTCCACATTTGATATGGGATAAAGCCAGTGTCAAATCAAGGCTCAAGGCTTAGGACTGCCAACAAATCGGTCGACTATCTGACCTTCTAATTTAGTGGTTGCCGTATGCATTTTGACACGGTCGGTCGTATTTTAATATCGGCTAAGGCAGGCTTCTAATGAAGTTCGATAAGATCGGCAGCGATTTATACAACACACCAGGCCAATGTGCCCTGTTCTAGTCGGACTGGAGAGAGTCAGATATGAAGAGTTTGGCATGGTAGCAACGCTGGGAACTAATGATGTGTTCCGACTGATGCGCTACTAGACAATAAACATCATCACGACAACATCGCAGAGGCGACAAAAACAAACACCACTTGCACAAAGTAATTAGCCAGGCCAGCCAGCAGGCCGGGCAAACATGTGATGGTTCACTTGTGTGAACCTCAATGAACCACAAACAAACCCTACAGTTCTTCTTCCCTGGCTTTGGCTTGGTTGCTCAGCAGGATGCTGAGACCACATCCGAAAACGACAAGGCCGACCAATCAACTGCCGCGGTGCGAGTCTGTCACTGATCACTCGTTTGCTACCTGCATTTCAACGCCTATTGTTTTAAACTGTGTGTGTGAATTAATGAGGGTTTGGTAATCAGGCTAACGCTGTGAAACACGTGTTAGAATGTTTTTGCAACACATCACATCTCTTCTCCCTGTCTCTGGATCGCAAGACATCCCGGTTTTCTGTTTGCCCTGAATAATGTTGTTTCCTTTTTTACTTGTGTGTGCGCACGCACACCAGCCATCAATCAATTGGCACAGCGATGGGTTTTTGCTTCGGGAAAAAGACAGTTGGCTAACAAAGGGGAAGGGAGTGGATAATATGCTGCATGGAAAACAGCATCTGTCTTGTCTTGGGGCGAGAGACAAGACTGAACAGTGGTCAAAAGTAAAATGAAAGAGAGGGCGGTGTGTATGTATGTGGACGTGTGAGGGTTTGTGTGTGTAGGTGGGGGGATGTGGGGAGATTTGTGCATGTCCTGTCAGAATCTAGTGATGTGGAACAGAGAGACGTGTGTGTTTGTGTGTATGTGTGCATGAGTGTGTGTGTGTGTGTGTGTGTGTGTGTGTGTGTGTGTGTGTGTGTGTGTGTGTGTGTGTGTGTGTGTGTGTGTGTGTGTGTGTGTGTGTGTGTGTGTGTGTTTGTGTGTGTGTGTGTATCTGTGTCTGTGTGTGTGTGTGTGTCTGTGTAGCAGCCGCAGCAGCAGCAGTACTGCTGACATGTGGAAATGGGCCTGGGAGACCAAACGCTGGCCTGTCAATCACACTCTGCGAGAACATTCCACCAACAACCAAAAAGCTGCATTCTACAATCTAATCCAGAGACCCTGCATAGAGCCTGTCGTCTGGGGAGCGGAACAGCGGAGGAGATGAGGAGAAGGAGGAGTGGCAGATCGCCTCCTCCCTCGTCTCTTCCACATGACTCGAGGGGAGGACGATAGACAGAACCAGCCATGGACAGAATCCCTTAGTCATAACTGACGGGGGTATAACAAGGCCGATGGACAAAGACGAGACTAAACTGTATTCCAGAGAGAGGGGGTGGCCACCAGGGCACGGCTCAAGACTGTTAGGCTACAGCCGAGTTGCTCGCATACGCTCTGGCGTTTCCTCCTTAGGTTTAGGGGTGCCGAGTGTTATCACAGACACCATAGTTGGACGTGCCACCGCTGGGGAGATTTTATTCGGACCGTCCCCACCGTGATCTTGTTTTTGTATTATAATTACCTTTATTTATCCAAACAAGAAGTGTTCACAATAATATGGCGGCCATGTTCTAGGGTTGTCGCTAGGATGTTGTTCTCCACGAGGCACTCCCCCTAGTCAGTGGCGGCCATTCAAATAAGAGGTTGTGGGAAGGTGGGTGGTAATAATAAAGAAGGGTTTTAATGATGAACTTATTGAGCAACTATTCCAATGTTTAATCAAAGGCAAAAGATAGCAAAAAGCTCAACCTCGTTATGAAACAGGTTGGTTATTGAATAAACAGGTGTGTTTATATCATAAAACTGGTATGATGCTCTTTCCTGCATGTTAAGCTTTCTCTTTGGAGCTGAATAGCACTAGATCTGCCATGCTATTTAATAAACTTGCCAATTGTCCTTTGAAACTTTCAAGCAACCAAACCCATCAGCCGTACCAGAATCAGATCCGCAAGACCCCACATTTGTTTCAACTAATTGAACTGCTATAGAAATTAATAGGAAAAAACAATAAAAAACCTGGTTCTGTATTTTAGTTCTGGTCTTCCGCGGTGTCGTGCCAAAAAGGAATCGTCCGCCAAAACCAGTCTGTCTACACCATAGACATAAGCTCCTTTAATCAAACAGTCATAGCGGACAAACCTGCCTTATGTCCTTGGTGAGCAAGGTGTATCTCTGTGAAACTGAAATGCTGCCTGTAACTAGCCACAATTGTGGCCAATAAAGTGTTTGCAGTTCATTGCCTAAACAGGCATGACATCTCCTTGATAACAGGGCGTACTAGTATTGCTCACTATGCTTTTGTGTTTGGTATATCTAGTGTCCTTCTTTAGTAGTTAACATGATTCGTGGATGGGTTATATATTTTCAAATAATCCCTGCAATTATCCTTATGACTGCATGATACTACCTGCTCTGTGTCCTTGATAACCGTTTAGTGCTTTCCTAACATATTGTTGGGAAATGGGTTCTGTATACTGAGTTGAGTCGTTAGAGTTTCAGCAGAAAACATTTTCTGCAACAACCTTTTGTATTTCATATTCCACAAGGCCCACTCACTCAAATCGAGCAAAAGAACAAGGGGTTACGAAAAAATGAAGATATGCATATTTCTCACCATGCTTTACACAAGTTAATGAAATAATTTCCACATGCGGCTCTGGCCATTAGCAGCCGGCGGCCACCTTGCTGATTATGGACAGCGCCCTGGTCCCCTTCAGCCTGGCTGGCTCCAGCCTTAATGTACGCAAGACAAAGGAGCGCTTACGTTAGCCAGAGAGAGAGAGAGAGAGAGAGAGAGAGAGAGAGAGAGAGAGAGAGAAAGAGCTGAGGGAGAGGGAATAGGAGAGAGAGAGAGAGAGAGAGAGAGAGAGAGAGAGAGAGAGAGAGAGAGAGAGAGAGAGAGAGAGAGAGAGAGAGAGAGAGAGAGAGAGAGAGAGAGAGAGAGAGAGAGAGAGAAATTAAGAGTGAGCGAAAGAGAATAAAGAGTTAGAGCGAGAGATGGAGAAGGAGAGGCTAAAGACAAGTGGTTCCATTGTGAGCCATTTTCCTGGTAAATAAAATAATATAAATAAGAATGAAGCTCTGCGAGAGTGCAGGGACTTTCTAAACTGCAGTCGAGAAAAAATACATTGGCTCAATGTATTTAAACACAAACAAACAGGAGACCACAAAGATAACAATCTGTTACATTAGGTAGCTTTGAACTCAAATCAATCAAATAACATAAACACACACGCACACACACACACACACACACACACACACACACACACACACACACACACACACACACACACACACACACACACACACACACGTGTTGTGGGATTATCTATTGAATGACACACTTGAATGTTAGGAATTGGTGTATACAGCAGAGAGAGCATCATGGGAAATCAGTGAACTGAGGTCAGGTAGGTGAGTTGCAGCTGCAGGAAATGCCAAAGACACAGACACACAAACACACACGATGACAAACACATGGACGCAGACTGTTAGGATACAGTAGGAGAGCTAAACGGGGAAATAATTCAGTGGAACATTTTCCACACAAAGTTATCTGTGGAATCCTAACCGAGCAGCTGGCCATTTAAACAACTAATGGGAGGAAAACACCACATGCGCAGCTGCGACATCACAGTTCATCACAGTCAACTAGAGTCATTTGTTTAAGACTAGTTGTCTGCTATACTAGAGTACAAGAGGCTTGTTAGCTGTTACCAGGCGGCCTGTTGATAAGGTACAGAATACTGGATAGCAATGTGGTATAGCCATTTAATTATTATTCTTTAATTAATTAAATGGTTTTGTTTGGGGTGTTTGTGTGTGTGTGTGTGTGTGTGTGTGTGTGTGTGTGTGTGTGTGTGTGTGTGTGTGTGTGTGTGTGTGTGTCTGTGTCTGTGTCTGTGTGTGTCTGTGTGTGTGTGTGTGTGTGTGTGTGTGTGTGTGTGTGTGTGTGTGTGTGTGTGTGTGTGTGTGTGTGTGTGTGTGTGTGTGTGTGTGTGTGTCTGTGTCTGTGTCTGTGTCTGTGTGTGTCTGTGTCTGTGTGTGTGTGTGTGTGTGTGTGTGTGTACATATGGTAGCTGTGAAGCTATACACTAATTCTCAAAAAGAGGCCAGGACTCAAACATTGATGACAACTGTAGTGAAAATAATACAGCCCAATGGGTTCAGAGGGTCAGACTAACTAGTAAGTCTTAATGACCAGCCCGGGTCAGGGGTGAAACTCACAGGGCAGAATTGCAACCTCTCTCTAATGTTTTTTTAACAGTGTGAATGACCAGCCCACATGGAACAACAATAGCCTGTTTTGTTTCATATATAAGGGGAGAGGGATATCCCTTCAGGATGGTAGAATGAACTCTCTCTTACACCGACTTATTTGAAACATGACATTTTAAACACCTTTCTTCTCACATGCACACATGCGGTTGCCTCCAACACAGCACTATGACGTCCTACATTTTGATCAAGAGCAATAAGCGCACCCATTTGATCCGTGCTCACATTCAGCACAATACGAACACAAAAATATTGTGGTATTTTCTGTTTGAGCTGTTCGACAACACAATGTATGAAAAGCTCTTATTTTATGATTATCAGATAGTGGTACTGTACACATGTCTTCAGTCATAGACCACCATTCCTTTAGTGTCGGGAAGTCCGAAACAGGAAGCTGGAGTTTAGACAGGAAGTGAGGCCCGTGACCCATTAAACCCTAGAAGGGTGAGGAAATGAATGAACTACAACAGAAAAGAAAAAACGATCAGTTTTCATCTTATAATCATTGCTCTAAACCATAATGGAGTCTCTAAAACGTAAGGTCACAGTGACTGCCGGCCTTTTGCAAACATAATGCATGTGCTCGGACCGTCCCAGCAGAAGATGCTTATATTCAGTGTCAGGGGCGGGCATGCATCAGTAACAGGACTCTGAATAACGACCCGGCTCAGCAATGCAGCAAGGAACCCACAGGGCAGGCACTTTGACCTCTCAGATGAGGAGGATGGAGAATTACTCTGATGTTATTCAGATAACTATGATGTAGCGACTTGTCCACAAGAATACTAAACTACATGCTAGAATAGGCTGCTCGCACACAAATATAGACCCTACAGGTGTAGACAAATGAAAGTTTTAGCATGAATTAGCACCTTTTGTATTATTCATTTGTCTTCCTTGACATCTCTGGTACTGTTGGTTCGCTTACCTCAGAGCTACAGGGAAATTAAGGGAATAACACAATAAGCAACCTTATTTTCTGAACGAAAGAAACACTACCACCGGATCCGTCCATAGTTTCATGAAACTGAGGAAACTGTATGCTTAAGGAGTTATTGCTTTAAACTATTGCAGCAAAGTGCTCAGACATTGAGGCTGCATACTTCATATCAGACCGTTCAGCATCAGGCTTAAACAATTACTCTGAAATGATTCACCAGAAGAGGGCATGTATTTGTGCAGCGAGCTGAGGCAGAGCTCCAGAAAAGGTTGTTTCAATCAGTAACACCCCTCCCACGGTGAGGAGACAGCCTGGTGGAGAGTGATCAAAAGATGAAACAACATGACTAACTATACTACACTGCACTACAACACTACATTGCAGTGTATTGACACCCCAAAAGCAGCCCTGAGAACCTCCTTCAAATAAACTAAAGATAAATAATAACAGATTTAAGCGTTAACAACGCATTGTTTACAGGTCATCCCCCTCTTTATGGTGGAAAGAGATCAAAGAATGAAGTAACATGACTAGGCCTAGATACTGACAATACTATGCACCACAACACGACATTGTAGTGTATTGAGACCCCAAACAAACTCGGTCAAACAAACCAAAGGCAAACAATAGTAATACAAATAATAATAATGGATGTATACGTGTTAACAACGCATTGTTTACAGGTCACCCCCCTCTTGATGAGGGGGGTGCACTGTGTCAAAACACACACACACACACACACACACACACACACACACACACACACACACACACACACACACACACACACACACACACACACACACACACACACACACACACACACACACACACACACACACACACACACACACACACACACACACACACACACACACACACACACACACACACACACACACACACACACACACACACACACACACACACACACACACACACACACACACACACACACACACACACACACACACACACACACACACACACACACACAAATGATTTTCCAAACCCATCATGAGCCCCGGGCCCCAGTCTGCATATCTCCAGTTCAGGTCCGGACCTGTCCCAGTGTCCCGCTGTCTCCAGTTTGTCAACAACTTAGCTTTACTTTTCATGATGTTGTTACCGACCGACGCAGTCACCGAGCCGCGCTAGGACGGCGTAGAATCGCACCAACAACCCCGATAGAGAGTTGAAGTAAGCTACATCAGTATTCAGTACGAGGATCCTGGATAGTTTAAGTTGTTCGGAGACAGCGGTTAGCTTAATCCCGACGCCGTTAGCAGTGCAGCTGTGCTCCCCATGAGGAGAACCATAAGCAAACCGATAATATAAAACTTACGATCTAGAGAAGATGTGAAACATCCTTCCACGGAGCCTTCTCGAACCACCGGGTCCCCAAAACGCTCGACTTCAACGTCGATCGCATTCCTTACAAGTGGCTAATAGTCGCCGCTACGCTTCTTCTCCTTCGGCTCCCGACTATTCCTGAGTCTCTGGGAATGTGTGGTGGAGCCTCCAGCTACACGCTGCTCCCAGAGGATGTCTGGCTGCTGGAACACACCCCTCTGGCTCACTCTCTCCCTGTCTCTCTCCCCTCTCCTCCCCATTTCTCTCTCTCTCTCTCTCTCTCTCTCTCTCTTTCTCTTCTCTTCTCTTCTCTTCTCTTCTCTTCTCTTCTCTCTCTCTCTCTCTCTCTCTCTCTCTCTCTCTCTCTCCTCCCCCTCTTCCCACCAACTCTCTCTCTCTCTCTCCCACCCCCTCCTCCCCCACCTCGCTCTATCTATCTCCCCCCCCCCCACCCCCCATCTCTCTCTCGCCCCCTCCCCTCCTCCCCCCATCTCTCTCTCCCCCTCCCCTCCTCTCCTCCCCCATCTCTCTCACCCCCTCCTCCCCCATCTCTATCTCTCTCTCCCCCCTCCAAACCCCATCTCTCTCTCCCCCTCCTCTCCTCCCCCCATCGCTCGCTCTCTATTCCCCCCTCCCCCATTTCTCATTCCCCAGTGTGATTTAAAGCGTCGGTCGCTGGGAACGAACAAGCTCAATCTGACTTTAGAGGCAACTTTGGAGAGCATCAGCAAAAGGGAGTTTACCACCAGGTTGTTGCAGTTCAGTGCATAGAGCCAAGGCTTGCAAGTAACCTGTGTCAACAAAATAATGTTTGAGGATGCAATAGGCTGACATTTTCAAATGATGTAAGGCCATATTCCAATTCCTAAACATCTGAAAACATCCAATAAATATGGTAAAAACAGGGCCACTAAGTGGGGAGAAACAGATAAACACAGTAACCCACCAGATTACTCATACACCCTATTCTCATAGTCACACACAAAAAATAAAAGAATTCAGGAAGTCAATCCTAACTCCACCCTTTCTCCATGCCCTGTGTTCAGAAACAATGGTTTAGCTCCACATGCCCCATTCTGTGGGAAAAGGCTTTAGGACCTTGGCTGGACGAGTAGGAAACGGAAGGCACAAACGAGGCAGAGAGAGAGAGAGAGAGAGAGAGAGAGAGAGAGAGAGAGAGAGAGAGAGAGAGAGAGAGAGAGAGAGAGAGAGAGAGAGAGAGAGAGAGAGAGAGAGAGAGAGAGAGAGAGAGAGAGAGAGAGAGAGAGAGAGAGAGAGAGAGAGAGAGAGAGAGAGAGAGAGAGAGAGAAGGGGAAATGATGGAACCCAGTTATAAAGAGAAGCATTGCCAGATGTATCCCATGGCTTGTTTGCCACTGTGCTGAACAGACCCTGCATGGGTTTAAAAAAGCAACAATCCTGAACAGAGATCCAAAGACCAAGTCCAGAGTACACCAGCTCAGATACAGCCAACCACTGGGCTATATACCCAATCAGCTGGTGGTCAGAGGATCGGCCAGCCACTTCAGCAGGCAGGCTCAGATGCTTGTGTTGACAATGAACCGCCAGCCCTGCTGTCAGGATCTTGAGAGGGATAATTACATGACATGTGTAGTGTACCCCCTAGGGGTTGATAATAGACATTGTGTGCGTGTGTGTGTGTGTGTGTGTGTGTGTGTGTGTGTGTGTGTGTGTGTGTGTGTGTGTGTGTGTGTGTGTGTGTGTGTGTGTGTGTGTGTGTGTGTGTGTGGGTGTGCATATGAGGATGGAACAACTGCATTTTGCACCCTTATATGACTTTACAGATCGCAATTTCATCAAAACATAATTAAAATAAGTAAATCTAAAAGGTAAAAGAGTTTCATAAAAATCTCACCGTTAAACATGCGGTTGGTGCGTTCTGTCTGATCTGCTCACTAGGCAAGGGGGGAAACAAACAGTTGCTTCCTCCACAGGTGCACCGCTGCTCTGAACAATACACAGAGGGACAGTCACAGCAACCTGGGGAACAACCTCGAAGGACAGGGCAGGAGGGAGGGGGAGTAGGGAGTGCTCGCTATGTAAGGACAAACCTTAGGCAATGCTGTAGATTACGATTGCGTGCGTGAGTGTGTGTTTGTGTGTATGTGTGTGTCTCTCTCTCTCCCTCTTATCGAGAGTAAACAGACTTGTGGGCCTTACTGTTTTTGAGACGGCCTGTCTGGGTAAAGGTTAACTACAAAGCCAAGAAGTCAGAGACGAAGCACTCTAGGGACTTCCTCATTCTTTCCTGCTGCTGCTGCGTGTTCAGGGATAATATCATACCTTACGGCGCTGTTAGCAAGGGTGTGTGTGTTTGTGTGACCTGGTCTGTTCTGAATTGCAAAGAATCACAATTGAGCAAGGGCTGCCTCTATTTATAGAAATTCTTTGGCGAATCAATGTTGCAGCAGAGAACAGCCGTATCCTCGAGGCCCGGCGTCACCATCTCCCCGAATGCCATTCCTTAACAATTTTGTCATTTATGTCGAAAACAGCTTACTGTCAAGGGTAGAGTGAAACATGGACACAAGGCCAAATCAAACATACATTTACTTATCTTATATTCTGAGAGAGCATTTGTGTGTTACTTTGAATAAAGGTGTGCGTTTGTGTGTGTGTGTGTGTGTGTGTGTGTGTGTGTGTATGTGTGTTTGTTCCCGTGTGTGTTTTTGTTAATTAGTGTGTGTGTGTGTGTGTGTATGTGTTTGTGTCAGTATGAATAAGTGTGAGTGTGTGTGTGTTTGTGTCAGTGTGAATAAGTGAGTGTGCGTGTATGTGTGGTCGTGCAACTGAATGTGTTTGCGTGTGCATAACAACCGCTGGGTGGAAACCGAATATGAAAATGCATATAGATGTGTCAAGGAAAACAGTTGCATCTTGCAACCCAAGATGCAACTGTTGGTGGATCAGGGCAGGGAATCCGAGCCGACGAGATGTTGGTGGGATGCACGCGTAGACGCTACCACAAACCATCGCTACAGCGGAGAGGGTCAGCAGCTGCTGACCAGTAGCTTCACTCTGAGTGTAGAGGGTAGCAGTCCGTCTGTAATGGCCTACGGAGGCCCCACCGCTAAAATATTAGCCCCCACACTAAACAGTAGCCTGTGCTGTAGCAGAATACAGTCTGACTGAGGAGCACAGCAACATAGATGCCAAAATATATACATAAAATGACAGCGGATACTTTCCAGGCAGGATCAGACAAGCCTTCATCACAGAGAGACAAGAGGAGGCTGAGAGACAGAGGGTGATAGAGACGGGAGGGAGATAGAGAGACAGGATTGAAAAATAACTACTGAGAGATGGGTATTGACGTTTGAGAGAAGGTTGGAGAAAGTTAAAGGGACGAGAGAGAGATGTTGTGGTTAGTTAGTTTTTGGCTGATACGATGCCAATACCAATGTTGTTGTTTTTTGTTTGTTTATCTATTCTTCCTCTTTGTTCCTCTATTCTTCTCACAACAGTTCTTACAACAACAGTTTTCACGTCTTTCAGACCTTCATCAGACTGTTTTTGAATGCGCACAAATTAAGTCATACAAATCTCTGAAACAACCTTTGATGATACTTCTTTTCTTGTATTATTTGAAAAGAATAAAGATGCCACGCAGC